>NC_084720.1:3880851-4180851 GCF_033807575.1 Cydia pomonella
CACTAGTTTTTACGAAAGCGACTGCCATCTGACCTTCCAACCCAGAGGGTAAACTAGGCCTTGTTAGGAATAGTCCGGTTTCCTCACGATGTTTTCCTTCACCGAAAAGCGACTGGTAAATATCAAATGATATTTCGTACATAAGTTCCGAAAAACCCATTGGTACGAGCAGGGGTTTGAACCCGCGACCTCCGGATTGCAAGTCGCACGCTCTTACCGCTAGGCCACCAGCGCTTTACTGCACGTACACTTATTAACCATTATTAAACTTTATTTTAAAGAGCATAAGATCTATCAATAGTAAATTGATGTGTTACTGTTTGTACATAATTGCGTCCTTGCACTTGTCTGATTGTCATATTGTTTGCCCAACACACGTTGATTTGCCCTGTGCTTTTAATTTTTATAATGGTTGACCCCTGCGTAATTTTGCTTAAGATCCGGGGTCTATTCTCCAACGAGGTAATGGTGGGTTTTAATTGAATTTTTCAATAATTTTACATTTATAATAGTTTAATACAAGCTTAGCGTAAACTTATGTACGATAAGATTCAAGTTTCATAAGTAGTAACTTTAAAACCTATTAATCAAAACTGTTGTGTTGCGGTCTACACAACTTTGACACCCACCCGCTATCTCCAGTTACCCGTGAACAAGATGCATGTAACTGCGACGAAATATCGGGAGCTCGAAAACAATACAAAAGGTAATAACAATCTATATCCCGGTCGATTTAAGTCTAGTGAAACTGATCGTGAATCATTCAAAACTGTTAAGTTTAACTATACATCTGATACGCAAATATGCCGAGCGAACATGCGCGCCAACGAACTGGCCCACTACGTACGTAGTGCCCGTAAGGCCCGTCTTTACTCCATGCCTATACGACTTTTATCATTATGGCGCATGGCACACTGGATCCGATTAGCTCGTCGTGCGAGCGGGATGTCGCTATGATACACGCATAGCGTTGTTCGCTCAAACTTCGGAGCGACATGGTAAACATACGATATAATGTATTTCCAAACGGTTCGGTAACACAAACATCACGCGGTATGATTGCTATGCTTGGCCATTTATCGGATGCAGTTTGCCATGCGCCTAAGTGAGGAAACATGCATGGAGTGAGCGCTCTAAGCTTATTTCTCTATGGCTAAAGTAGCTACGCCCACGCGTAAATGAGTGAGTAAGTAAGAGTATTTGCTAAAATTATGGTACATTGTAGATGAGATGGTGGACATAATTTGGTAGTTCAACATTATATGGCATGCAAAACTTTTCGGTTTAAAGAATTTTTTTATTTCTCATAAGAATTTTTTACAATTCACTTACATGAGAATTAGGAGTAAATAAGTTAACAATGTACGGGTGAGCGTATGCATGCGTATTTACATCTAGAAACATTGTAATACACACACATAGCACATGAAAATGACAACTTAAAACACATGTAAATAAGTTAAAGTATTGTTATGGTACTATATCTAATTTTTTTAATGATCATATTGATCATGTTAACATAAAAACGTCAATGAGGTTAAATGTGACGTTATCTATGAAAAGGGACCTTATTCATCGACAATAAGGTCCCTTTCGCGCCTCCACCATAATAAACGATGCTCCGATACAAATACAACGCTGCGCGACGTAGTACGGCGTAAGCGCCATCGACACTAAGGTCCAAAGATAATGCCTCAAATTAGAGTTGATGTAGATTTTTTTTTTTTTTGCACCATTGCAGTATCACTTGCTCATGCTATCATGCATGAACTCTAACGACCTGGATTTGTGTTCCCGAATCCAAGTCGAATCGAAGTCTATGATTAAGTCCTTCAATTATAATGTTAGAAAAAATGTAACATTAGGTAAGCACGTTAAGTAAATAAGTAAGGTCTTTATTTACCTACATCAAACGTAGTTAACAAAAGGTGTTCATAATTATAATTTTAAAAGCATCTCACTTTTAGCTACATTGCAGCGGGAAAAATGTACACCTTATATCTAAAATGCATGATAATATATATTTATAAAAATTGTACCTACGTGTATTTGATTTAAACCGAATTGAATTAGGTATCGCAGAATGTAGTCCACGGCTAAAGACGACACAAAAAAGCTTGTAAACACACGCACACACACAAGCATACACACACATGTAGACGTGCAAATAATTAGACTATCGGAGTAATATCGATCGGAAGGTTTTGAAACGACGCACACATGCAATTGTTAAGGGGACGAACGCAACGTGCAGTTTTTATTGTTATTTTTTAGTGTTACGATAAATTTCCACCAGTAAAATTACTGTTGATTTTTTTCGCTCAGTGTTCTGATAGTGATATATAATCAAGTATTTTACTTTGCCAGTATCAAAAGGGTATCTCATTTTCTCAAAGGTTAACTGGAAGAGATCCCATAAAGGGATAAGTTCGCCTTTGTTGTATTTAATTTACTCTGTAACTGTGTTTTTCGTGTTTTTATTTCTATGTACAATAAAGTATATACATACATACATACAAAAGGGGCCAATTTTGAAAAATGTAGTTAAGTTAGGGCAGAATTTAGAGCCTTTTTCTACGGTCAAAGTTGGCTTGGAAGAATATTATATAAAAATATATTAGTTAAAAAAAAAGTCATTAAAATCATGAAATGTCAAAAAAAATTAAGAGGAAAAGTGAATAAGAAATCTAAGTTTTGGCAAACAATGCTTTGATATACTAATTTCCTTTACCATGAGATTAGGTATAGAACACTTACTTACTTTAAATCTGTTTATTTAGGTAGGTATAAAAAAAATAACAAAACCTAAGACTAGTCAAAAAGACCCCCCCGAGCTGTCCCTGGCTCAAAGGTACCCTTAACACTAGCCCTTACTTGAAATAAATATATAAATAATACAATAATTGCATATTCTTTACTCGACTTGTTATAGTAATAATCATTGAATAAACTACTACTTTTTTCTGCTATTTTACTTTAAATAAATATATAATAAAATAATTGCATATTATTTACTCAGCTATTAAAACGTCACGCTCTCTTAAAATATAAATTGCAATAAACTAAATACACAATCAACTTATTATTACTGCCAAGTCGAACGTACTCTTAAATAGGAATCTTCGGCAGTCAAAGGTTAGGACCGTGAGTAAAGCTTTAAGTAACTCGCTGTGAACGACTTTACTCCATATAAATAGGATGAGATCCATCAGACGAGCACATTCAATCCCATCCGTCCACACAGCTTAGACATGAAGCTGGTAATTTTAACAATTTATACCTTAATACGAAGCAACAAGCTTCAATTTTCGTAATTGGTCTACAATTTAGACAAATTACACAGTTTTAATCTTGACCTCCGTCCTTTGATCTTTCACGGAAAATCACGAGTTTTTTTCTGTTTTCAGATTATAGTCCTATCCCTTATAGCCTTCGGCTATGCTGCGAAGTTGGATAGGACGTATTTACCACCACCTGGTGCTGCGACTGCTGGAGGAAGCCCGGGGTCCTTAAGCGCTCCTGGACAAAGCTTTGGGCAGCAGGCTCCAGGATTCCGAGGATCTCAGTCTCAGGCGGGACCTTTTGGTGCTTCTGGACCTAGCCAGGCCGGTCCTGTCTTTGGTGGATCCTCTTCCGGATTTGGGCGTCCTGGATCTAACCAACCTTCTGGACCTGCTGGAATTGGCAACGCTGGATCATCAGGATTTGGACCTGAATCCAACCAGCCTTCAGGGCCCTCCGGATTTGGCAGCAACGCTGGTTCATTCGGCCGGCCTTCTGGACAGGCTGTGCCCCAGGCCTACCAACCTGTCGGAACTGGCGTACAACCTCCTTCTCAGCTTGGTTTTACGCAAAATGGACCCCAGCAGCCTGAGCGTCCTCAAGCGGCCGCTGACAGGAACGCTGAAATCCTCCGATACGATAACCAGAATGATGGTGAAACTTTCTCCTACCACTTCGAGACTTCGAACGGCATTTCTGCCGAGGAGTCAGGAGTAGCCACCAACGGTGTCCAAGCTCAAGGTGGTTTCTCGTACACTGGTGACGATGGCCAGTTCTACAAGATCACGTACACCGCTGACGAGAACGGCTATTTGCCCCAGGGGGACCATCTGCCTACACCTCCCCCTATTCCTGATGAGATCCTGAGGTCCATTGAGGAGAACGCAAGGGCCGCTGCTGCTGGGACTCAAGAAGGTAAGATTTGTTGTTTTTTATTACTTACATAATTACTGGAGATTGATCTTAATCTTTGCTGTTTGGAAATAACGATAGGATCAAGGATGTAGCTCACTTGTACAGTCATCATCTGATATATTAGAGCTGCCAAGGTGCTCAAAAATATCTGACTTTAACGCCTTGACAATAGTGGCGCGTTCAGATATTTGTGAGCACCACGGCTGCTCCGATGTATTTGGTGGCTACTGTGATACCTAATTAAAGCCTTAAATAGACCTAGATCGATTTTGTTACAAACACTAGGTAAGAGCGCGAAGTACATATATTTTTTTACAATTCAAAGAAGATCAGGCAAATCGCTTTGTGCGAATAATGTTTTTTAGAATATTTATATCAAGACTATTTACTACCATAGGTGCCTATTATGTACTAACTACCTTGCTTAATAACTTAGCAATATAAATAAATACACGCAGTCAATAATTGATACATTTGCGTGCGTGATTCATACAAATAAATTCCAATCATAAGAAATAAATTAAGATAGTTACTATAAAAAATCGTGTAGATTTAATTATAAACGTGCATATCAAATTATTTCTAATTAAAAACATCAGTCAAGGAAGAGCATAGACAAGGAAATAATATACTCTTCTTATTTTTCGTGTAAATGCTTAAAGTTTTAACCCTTCGCAAGAGATTGAAGGTTATGGGTAATAGTAATTTTAAATAATAAGTCGAACAATTTAATGATTTGTAAATGCACTAGTCCATAAACATAACTATTTAAGTATTCAATAATATACACGAAATATAAATGAACTACAAACAATACTTAAATGTATGAAAGATACTTAAACACATTGCAATTAAATAGTAATATTACTTAATAATGAACCTCCAGGTCTATGATTCTTAAGTATGTTAAGTACACTACATTGTATTTCAAATCATTTGTGTATGTTGATTGATTGATTTATTTATTGGTAAAATCGTTGTTTTACAAGTCAGGATTACATTAAATATTTACATAATAAGATTAAATAACTAATAATATTTACAAATATTTACAATGTGTTTATGTGACTGTGTTCTAAAAAAAATATTACTATCTCAACCAGTTTAGATACTTAACAGTTAGTGAAACTTAATAGTGAAACTTAATAGTTAGTGAAACAGATTTTTGATTCGACTTATAATGACCAAATAATATTATTTTATTTTGAAGCTACCACTCATTCGGAATACAGTTACCAAAGAAGAATGAGCGAGTACCTAACTCTGTACAAGGGGAAAGTCCTTGCAATTAATTCTTTTACTTCAAAAAGCATTTATTTTTAAATTGTCTTATCATACTAGTATCTAATTATTCGAAGTTTTTTGTCCATTCAAATCCTTAAAATAACTAATATTGGCCTCGCGATTTGTGTGACTTTCCGAGTAATAGTAAAATGCGAAGATATACGCGTTGTAGTCACGAATCTTATTACAAAACGTTATTTGCAACACCAGTAACATAGTAATTTGCCATCTGTTGTCATATTATTTCTAATGAGTGTATTCCCATAAAATGGCCGAGGATAGAATACATGTTAAAAATTGCACTTGGAAATCAAATTTCAAATCCATTCTTTAAATTCCTTATTGTTGTTACGGCTTCCTTTGTCATTTATATATGTATATATATTTTTTGCATATAGTAATAAATGTAGTATTTTTTAACTATATATGTACAGTATATGTATTACATTATATTTTTACTATTTTTTCTTTATTTTGCACCACTCTTTAACTTCGCTTCTTTAGCCATCTCACTATCTGAAGGTTGCCTGGAAGAGATCGCTGTTTAGCGATAAGTCCGCATGTTATTACCTACCAATTTATTTATTTTCTCAATCCTGTGTCTTTTTTTATGTAGTGTGCAATAAAGATTTTTATTATTATTATTTCAAAATCAAAATTCACTGTTCTTGGCGATGTAATCGATAAAAATGTTAAATTTTGAAATATAAAGTTGATATTAGTTATGAAGTTATGATATTTCAAACAGAAAGTAGGTAAATTAACTCTAAGAGATGTTGTAAGAGGCATAATAAGTTTGATTGAGTGTATTGTTCTTAGAGTCTGTGTTCGCTTGGTGGCGTGTATAAAAAGAAGCCATTGAGCGCATGCGCATGTTCATCAGTTTTAGAGTAGGTACCAATTAAAGAAATAATAGGGTCAAATACATTTTAGAAAAAGGTCACTCCGTGGATAATACAGTAAAAATTAACGACTCTATATACCCTGTTTTTATTATTAGAGTCTGTATAGATTGAAAATGTGTGTGACTCAATTATGGTATTCTTTATTCTTTATTGTATTGCATTCATGCTCATTATACATTAGGTGTTACAATTTGAAGATGGTAGGTACATGACACCCTGTAAGGGCACTCAATATTTCTTAAGTCTAGGTATTTAATACTTATGGCAACGAGATCTATATTTATAACGTTATATTTTATCGACGTTTATGCAATATAAGATATAAAATGTCAAGTTCGTTTATGACGTATATACTTATTAGGTATCTGTATTCTTCAATGAATAATGTTAAAAACACCAACGTATTCTCCTTATAAGAATAAAATATCGATTTTGGATACATCCTGTAGAAGAACCCGTCTGATACATCAGCATAAACCTTAACATTACTGCCAGACCAAAATATTATAGCTGATTTTGATACAAAACCTTGTTATAAAATGTAAGTTTAGTAGGAGTTAATAAATGTCTAATGCATTTTTATTATTTAACAGGTGCCTACAACCCCGAAGAAGACAACGCTCCGGTGTACAACGCTCCCTCCTTCAACCAAGCTCAGCGGTACGGCGGCTCCAACGGTTTCGGACCTTCGGCCTCTGCTGGATCATCTGGACCCCAGACTGGCTTCAACCAGGGCTCGACCCAAGGAAGTGCTGGACCATCTAGTCCTCAAGGATACGGTTTTAACCAGGGCTCGACCCAAGGAAGTGTTGGACCATCTAGACCTCAGGGATCCGGTTTCAACCAGGGCTCGACCCAAGGAAGTGCTGGACCATCTAGACCTCAGGGATCTGGTTTCAATCAGGGCTCGACCCAAGGAACTGCTGGACCATCTAGACCTCAGGGATCCGGTTTCAATCAGGGCTCGACACAAGGAAGCCAAGGTTTTGGCCAAGGATCTCAAACCCAATCAGCTTTTAACGGAAAAGGCAACCAAGGATTCCCTGGTCAGCGTGCTCAGGGCCAAACCGGCGGTCAGGCTGGCTATGACTACTCCAGTCCCCAGAATCAAGGTCGTCAGCCTAATGGAAATGCCAACGCTATCCCTTCCGGACCGTTCAAGCCTTCAGGCATTCAGAACCAGGCTAGGCCCTTCCCAGGTCAGAATCAGCCCTCAGGTCAAGCCAGACCCGTCCCAGGACAAAACCAGCCATCTGGCCCAGCTCTCAACCAGAAACAATATCTGGCTCCTGAATCTCAGCAGCGTCAACCTGGAAACCAAGGATCTGCTCCTCAATCGTTCAATCAAGGTCCCCAAGGTCCCCGAAGCCAAGTTCAGGGCTCTGCTCAATTCAACCAGAACCAAATTGGATCTGGATCGCAGCCTAGCCGCGGACCGTCAAACTTTGGCCAGAACCTCCCTTCCAACCAGCCATCACAAGGTTCTCCAGCTCAGAGAGGCCCCCAGGGTCCCCAAGGCCCGAGAGCTCAGGGCAACACTCAACAAGACGGCTATGAATACAACCGGCCTCAAAACGCTTTCAACGCTGGCAGCCAATCCAGGCCTCAGGGTCCTAATGGTTCAAGACCTCAAGCTGCTTTCCCTGGCTCAAGTTCTCAAGGTCAACCTGGATTCCCTGGTGCTTCAAGCCAGACTGCTTTCCCTGGTGCCCAAGGGCCAAGTGCGTTCCCTGGATCTAACCGCCCAGCGGCCCAAGGACCTCAAGGTTTCCCTGGTTCCCAGGCACCCCGTGGTCAGGGTCTCGGACAGCAACCGCAAAGGCCTTCCAATCAGGAAACTTTCGGAGGACCCCGGCAACCACCCAGCTTCAGCTCTGAAGAAGGATACAAATACTAAGTAAATAGCCAAAGCGATAGCGATATGAATGCGGCATTAGAAAATATAAAAAAAAGTTACTCTGTACGTAGTTTTATGTTGTACATAGTAAGTTTAATGTTTTGTCACTGTGTGATAGAAGTGAAATAAAGTATGCAATTTTCGAAAGCGAAATATTTTTTTCATTTCTCATGTTCTGAAAGAGGGTCATTTTTGTCCTAAAAAGTGCGCAGAAAGTGATACGTTTCTGCACAAGAGCATTTTACTTTCCAAGTACGATTTTGTAAATTTTTTACGATAAGCAATTGAAATTTGGTTTTAAATGGATTTCTTATACAATTTCAATTCTGCTGTTTAACTCCCCATTCCATAAATAACGATACTGTTACCTAAATGGTTAATTGAAAGTACCCTCAAGATATGGTATAAAAAAATATTCTTAGTCATGTTTAAGAAAAAAACATGTAATTTTTCCTCGTATTCGAAATGAAAAGTAGATTACTTAACTCGACTGGAAGGCATCATTTCAGCCTCGGACTATTCAGCTTCATCCCTTGGTTAACAATCTACTATTAATTTTTTTCTCCTTTGTTTTACCTTTACCCTGTATTCAATTCATACCAATTATTAAACCATAAAAAAATATATTATTCCTTCTTCTTCAGTACTCGGCGAAGAATATTGCACATCGGAATTTCGGCTTCGTAGAGCGTTATCTCTTTCTCTCTCGTTGTCTCCTATATTCTCTTTCTAAAGACCGACGTGGAATATTTATCGCCGGGTATCGAACGTGTCATTCACAAAGACGCGTTCCTTGATTCGTATTGTCACGTTGCTAAAGGTTAGATTGGACAAATCTGCGCGTCATCGTGGATGACACGAACTATACTGTATTCAGTGCATTATAGTGAGTGATAAAGAAAGTAGCACATCTGCCATGAGAAATTAAAATAGTCAAAACATTTAAGTACACCGAGCTGATTTTTCAGATGTCTATCAGATACAGACTTAAAGCTGGCATATGAAAATATAGAGCTTAGTACTATTGAACATTTATTTTTAAATGTATCAAAAAACCCTAAAAATCTTTAAAAAAATCATAGAACATAAAGAAAGCTAATTATAAAAAAAACCTTATTTAACCCGGAAAACATTATTAAGGTAAAAAAATTAAAGACCCTAGTAATTGAGATATCCTGGTTTACAAAACATGTCAGATTTCATAGCTGTCAATCTTTGGCAATACACACGCACCGTATTAGGTGCCCTGACATTTAACCAACAGTCAAAAATAATGGTAGTCTACAAAAACTCTATAATTAGTGTCCAACTCATCAAAGGTTCACACGCGTGAGATGTAAGTGGTCTGCTGCGGGCTATCAGAGTTAAACGAGTAGTATACTTCAAGTAGATGATAGTACGCAATCTGTTCCTCTAGTGTACATTTATTCGATAGCGTGCCCTGACGTACGCGTTTGCGTTAAGTCTCAGTTTGTATAGGATTTTGAGTTTCCAAAACGTCCCGCTTGGCGCACTGTTTCTAAATCCCATACAAAATGAGACTTAACGCAAACGCGTACATCACGTCACGCTATCGAATAAATTTACACTAGGGGTTCTGTATTGTGATACGCTCGCTATGTAAGATTGAACAGTGCAGGCTAAAATTTGTACCGTATAAGAAAAAGTCATTCGGGGCCGATTTTTTAATTTTGAGCGCCCGACTTTGTACGGCTTCCATCAATTCTACTAATAGAAAACGAGTGGTCAATACCACTAGATTCCCAATTTCTATTGCTCGTATTTCAAAAACCACACATTTGCCACAGATTTTCGAGTGATGAAATCGAGCACTCGTAATTAAAAAATCGGCCCCCTGTTCTCCGTAAGTTTGGCAAGATATTTTAGTCGGTGAAATATACTTGCTTTTTAGGGTTCCGTACCCAAAGGGTAAAACGGGACCCTATTACTAAGACTCCGCTGTCCGTCCGTCCGTCCGTCCGTCCGTCTGTCACCAGGCTGTATCTCATGAACCGTGATAGCTTGACAGTTGAAATTTTCACAGATGATGTATTTCTGTTGCCGCTATAACAACAAATACTAAAAAATACGGAACCCTCGGTGGGCGAGTCCGACTCGCACTTGTCCGGTTTTTTTTTATACCACGTCGGTGGCAAACATGCATACGGCCCGCCTGCTCCTTACACCCTCCAGTACACCACTTATGATAATTAACATGTCATGAACATTAATATCTTTATAAGAAGAGTTTTTTATTGGCATTAGTGAGGTAATTAGCACTTTACGTGCCTAAGTCGAAAATTTAAAGGGCCATATGTACTGTAAACCGTTGTAATGGATTGATACACGAGGGAATAGATAATTTGCAACTCGTGTCGAATTTCCTACTTTTCGCACTTGTATCGTAATGTACTATTATCAAACCTGTCTTCTTACGTTTCCGCTTCTCATTGTCCAAAATTTAAGCTGCGCTACAGCAAGTAACATTGACTTTAGATTTTAGATATGAGATAACCTACTTCTTTCCACAAACTTTGACCACCAACCACACTTATTAAAGCGAGCAATTATTGTACCTTATCTACACGCAATAAGGTAGGTAATGTAATGTTTAATGGTCAGTTCAAGATAATAGAGATGGTGTGAAGAGGGCTTAATACCGGTAATCATATTGGCTGTACAAATTACTACGTTTAAATGTGATTATAATATAGCTAATGAGAGTATCATGTTACGAAACAGCGTAACATGTTGTATGCTGTAAAAAAGGATAATTCAATTATGTTTTTGTTTGTGTTTAAGTGGCATGTTGTGTGTTTGCTGGTTTTGTAGTTACCGAAAGTCACGTGGGGGGCGATTTTGGAGTTTCCATCGCTCCTTTTCGTGTGTTTCGTTCAATACTATTTCTACTATTTGGCGTTTAAATTGTACTAATAGAATCGATTACCAATGTCTATCGCTTGTATTTCAAACATAGCATTTCGCCGTTTTCCACAGAATTTCGAGTGACGGAATCGAACGCTCAAAATTCAAAAATGATGACGTGCTGTCGGAAAGTTAGTTTCCACACTTGCGAAATTACCAAATATATGAAACTTAACTTCAAATTTTCTGCGAATTGTACATCTGTAAATCAGATATGGACCTAGCATTAAGATAGAAAATTCGAAAATCGTTATCTGCTTCTATCGCGTCGTGCTTCATTTATATTCGATTTTTTTAATCATATTGCACATTCGAGCGATGCAGATAACAAACCTTCTTCGATGTTGGCGGTAGACCCTCTGGACTCATCTAGGTGGTCTATTGATTCAGTAAATTATGCTACTAGTAACCTAGCCATTAGTCTTACGGACAGAGGCATTCATCAGAGCTACTACGAAACAGTAAAGATGCTTTATTTCTTGGTAAGAAATGATTTGTTTGTTCTTATCATACTAGACATTATGAAGCACTGTAATTGTTTAGAATGACCTAAGATAATAGTATTTTATGTGATTGCTTCATAATGAAAAGGCTTTAATTAAACACGAGTGTGGGTTTATTAAACTAGCCCAATAAAATAAATGAAAATTGTAATTTTACGCCTTTAATATATATATATTTCATAATTTGGTACTTAAAATCGATTGTTAATATTTTTAATAAATAAATAATAAATACAATTTTTCTACAATAGTCCCAATGCCTGCTGCGACCGGTTCATGGGAGTCTATTGTTGCGCCTGTGAACGGGTTCCAGCAGGCGTTCTACATGACATCACAGCTCTAGCTACGGCGCTTGTACGTGTTGGATCTATATCCCCACGCAAGCCTATTAAAATACCAGGATTTATAGGTCCATGAAGTTAAAGGAAATACAATAATATTAAAATACATTCAAATTTGAATTGCACAAAATCAGCTTCCCATGATCATCAAATTGTTAAGAGTTTGTGCTTTTGTGGAGAGTCAAGCTTTCCTACAAACTATTTTACGATGCCGTTAGAGCTCTCCGCATCCTGCTAACTAGCGAGACAGTTCTTTTACGCACTATAGCGTGAAACCCGTCTGTATGCGTGCCTCCGCAAACATTTTAGAAGCACTGCAGAAGTGGGGCAGCTTTAACAACCTATGCCGGAGTGATGGAGCTGTTGGATTATTGGATTCGTATGGGAAATAAAAGCTTTATGTATATAAAAAATAAAATTTTAAATTGTCTGGTTCCATCTTCTCCGCAACATCATTGGAGAAACGAAAGCCGCCAGATTCCGATAGCTCGGGCACGTAGTCTGGATGGGTGAAGACCGTGCAGCCTGGACTTACGTACTTTGGAATTCCAAATGATCAAAGACCTTCTGGACGCCCTAGGTACCGCTGGAGAGACGAAGTGCAAAAAGACCTTAGCGAACTCGGCGCCGACGACTGGATAGAAACGGCTTTGGACAAAGAAGCATGGCGGTCTTTGGTGTCGGAGACCAAGATCCACTTCAATTCAATTCAATTCAATTCAATTCAATTCAAATATACTTTATTCATGTAGGCCTAGCAACAAGCACTTATGAATAGTAAGACAGTATTACATATAATTATCTTAATCTAGGTAATTATCAGAGCAATTTATTGATGTTGTAAATATTATTCCATATATAATACTAATGAATATAATTCATAGATCAAATTTAATACTAAAACTTTCACAAAATATAGTCATACAAAAAAAAATGTATAAAAAATACTAGTCTAGATTGTTTCTAGAATAAATTCTAAATGTCAAACAAATATAATAAAAACAACAAAGGAAATACATGCATTGGAATATCCATTTCATCATCATTATTCAAATATAATAAATAATTAATCATTTCGAATCACAATTAATCCCACGTTGTTTTATCATTCATGTAGTCTTGTGTGGTATAATAAGCTTTAGAAATAAGTTTACGCTTTACATGATTCTTAAATTTATTAATCAGGTCGCTACGCCACAGCAGTGAGCGGTAAGTAAATGCAACTTCTCTGTAATCTTGGTTTATAATCATAGAGAATATCTAAGGTTCAATTCAAAGGAAAATAACACTGCAAGGAATCAAATATCAGGCCATGAAGGTAATTTAATACTGTCTACCTGTTACCTGATGCTTTATCCTTACTGACAAGTATATGAAGTAAGATTTGCATTAATTCTATAATAATAATATAATCAGGGTCTTATGTGGTACAGTCAGAAAAAAAAACTAAGTCTCTCCTACTTACTTTCAATATTTGGGCAAGGTACATTTAGCGAGGCCCTCCGGTACTCAAAAAAGATCCCTATAGGTTGAAGTGTATCCGCAAAGGCCCCCGAAAATAATAAGGTAAGATAAGATAAAAGCCCTTGTGTGGCGCAAGAAATAACGAATCAATTTTTACGTTACACCTAGTTATACATATTTGAGGCGCGAGGCCCCTCGGACCGCGAGGCCGCGGTCGTAGGCGGTCGCCCACGTCGCCCAAGCCTAGCGCCGCTTCTGAGGAGAGATGTTCAAAAATTTTCACCACACCAGCTCCAAGCTCTCTTGACTTCAAAAACTGATGAGAACGTTGCATTTTATCCACAAGAGTGGCAAAGTAATTAGATGCAAATTTTGAATTGTTTGGTTATTGGGAAAGGGAAGAATGGATAATAATAATAAATAATAATATTTCAATAAATTTTTTTTGGGATTGGGATTGTTTCGTTTCCTGACTATGATTTCCTTCATCGATCATTGGTACGAACTGAGATTCAAACCGACGAATCGTGGTTTGAAAACTTTAGAAGCCACACGGCTAATACCAGCGCTTAACAACAGAGTATTGTCTGTATGTCAGTTTTATCAGGAAGATAGGCAAAACCTTTACCTTATCAAATTCATTATCCAAGTGAAGTGGCTGTCAGTAGGCGCACGCGCAGCCGTGTAATTCTCATCGCTTGCGCGAGTTGCAGTAAGTAGTGTTCTAAATCTAGTTAAAAGTAATCATGTACCGCATATCGGCCTCATACTGCAACAGTTTTGCAGCGCGACATTATGACACCTGCATTACTGTCACAAATGGGAAAATCGATGTTTTGTCCGGTATTTTGATATGATTGACAAAGGAAAGTGAATGCTGGAAATCGTGTGAATGGGGTGTTTAACGCTTTTAGGAGCAGCCGGAAGGAGTCGAAAATGCACGGTTGGCGGTGCATAGACAGGTGTTGGTGCCTACACTTATGTCTGGTAGCGAGTTGGGTATGGCAGAAGAGGCATCAAAGCCAAGTGATTGCGAGGAAATGAGAGCGTTGAAGAAGTGTGTGAGATTACAAGATAGAATAAGGAACAGTGTGACAAGGGAACAGTGTGGACTGAACGAAGATGTAGTGACTAAAATTGAGAAAGGTATGATAAACCTAGCATCATGGGAGAAAGTAAAAAGCCCACAGACTCCGTTGGTTGGGCCACCTTGAGAGAATGGACGAAGATCGGAACGTAAAAAGAGCGTACCTGGGTCGTCTAGCAGGAAGACGTCCTATCGGACGCCCTAGATATCGCTGGAGCGACATGGTGGAGGCGGATCTGCGCGAGCTTCGAGTCGACAATTGGCGAGAGGTCGCACAGGACCGAGAAAAGTGGCGCTGTCTTGTGTCGGAGGCCAAGTCTCATTTTTGGTCGTTGAGTCAACGGAGTAAGTAAGTATGATGAGATGGTTTGGACACGTGGAAAGAATTAGTGAAATAAGGCTAACAAAGTCAGCATATAAGGGAGAAGTAGAAGAGGGAGCTGAAAGAGGTAGACCTCGGTGGACTTTCTTTGATCAAATCGGGGAAATCCTTAAGAAAGGCCAGGTCAACAGCACCCTAAACCGGCGAGCGTGTATGAGGAATGTTATGAAAGTGAAGAAAGCTAAAGAGGTATGTCAGGATCGGAGCGAGTGGATATCCGTGGTCTCTGCCTACTCCTCTGAGAAATAGGCGGGATTATATGTATGTATAGTTTGTCAAAGGGCTATCTCATTTCAAACATAGACAGAGGGAGTCATACTATCTTTGTCTTACACTAGTACTAGCATCCAAAAGAAAAGGATGAGTATAGTTTTTATTGTTCTTATTTACTGACAAATTGGTTTGACCAACTATATGTATGAGTAACAATACTGCAGCAGGTGCTGGAGTAGTCTGAATGAATTCGAATGGTATATCTTAAAGGTTACCCAGGCTCGTTAAATGATTGGAATAGACATCGGGCAACAATTGATACAAATTACGATTATGCACGCACAATTTGCGATGATCGATCTTGTGATGACCAGTCTAATGTAGCTTTTAAGTTTTATTCTAACGGATGAGTCGAGCATTCCAGTCTAACACTAACTAGGTATATAGTAATGTCTCCCACCGTGGGCTTTAAATGCAGGGATCAATTTTACTCGTTAAATCGAGTTACTTTTACAATGGGAGCAATCCCTTAATTTTTTTTTGGGTTTTCCATAGAAAACATCGACATCCGACCAGTCAAAAAGTATGAAACCAAAAAAAAATTAACGATTTCGGGGTTGGTCCCATAAACGTAGCTCAGTATAGCGAAGCATATGAAGCATAAGGACCCTTCTTTACGGAAAGCCACATGCATACATCTTAGTGCAACGAATTAAGTTATTGGGCAAGCTGGAACTTATTTGGCCTGCCGTTTTTTTGAAACCTGCAAATAGTATATTTTTAGATTAATTTAAATAAAAGGTAAAAACTCGTGCGACAGCTATATCTTCGCCATAACTTCTTATTCTAATTTTCTGGCTTTAGGTACCCTTCCCCTTTCCCTTTGACCCCGTCCTTCCCGATCCGCCCCTTCTTAATTAAATGAATATACATATATTGAGGTTTCAAGTCCACTTGCATCAATCATGGGTTAGCCACTTAGTCAGAGTTAACGAACCCAGGGTTAAATTGTATTGGTAACTCCAGGTTTAACTCCGAGTTAGTAACCCTAGAGGCAAGTAGCCCTAGATTTTATCTTATCGTTTAACTCAGCTGCCTTTACATTGTAATGATCTAAGCTAAAATAAACAATGCCGTTGGTCAATTATGCTGCACATTTTGCATACCAGATCCCGAATGTCCCAACTCCAGATGCATTTCACCATTCTGTAACGTAATATTACAGCTATAAGGACTATTATCGACTAAAACACAAGATACTTTAGTCTTTTAGTTGTCAGATATGGAGAATTTTAACGGACCGTGCAGAATTGAAGTACTTGTAAGTAAGGAATTTTAACGGACCGTGCAGAATTGAAGTACTTGTAGGTAAGGAATTTTAACGGACCGTGCAGAATTGAAGTACTTGTAGGTAAGGAATTTTGATCGAAAGTTGAATTGATTACGTTTTGTGTGCGTAGGGTTTTTAAAACACCTACAACTATGGACGTGTTGGAAATGATGTAGCGCAAAGCCAATGCCGGATTTAGAGGTCTGGAGGCCTCGGGGCAACAAATGAGTGGAGGTCCTCTGGCCCCAAATTATTTTCCAAATATAATGGAAAATTTTCCGAAGTCTCTATTGTAGGGGCCCCTCTTTTGTGGAGGCCCCGGGGCTGTCGCCCCGGTTGCCCTCCCCTAAATCCGGCCCTGCGCAAAGCGCAGGGAGGTGTTATAAGGCTACTCGTACTACGATGGTAGTGCTTGGTGTCATAGATAAATTAATAAGCTTGAGTGCTCACTCTGTATATCAGTGTCCTTGCTTAATAAATAAGTACCTGGGCGACCGAGCTTTGCTCGGTTATAACTATTTATTGTAATATGGTGGTCTATAGGTGATAATCTTAACTACATTTTTTTACTAAATTAAACTTGTCTAAAACAATAAAAATTAAAAAATTATATATAAACTTGAACATATAAAAAAAAACAAAAGTTAGTCACCTGGCGAGATTCGAACCCGTAACACTCGTTTAGCAGTCCGCGTCTTAACCCGCTGGACCAGACGGACAGTGGCCAGCAATACGAAATTAGCGACCATATTCGGCGTCGAAAGAAAAACGCATGAAAACTCGAAAACACGCGTTTTCCCAAACATAAGACTAATCTAGATAGATTGTATACCCCCAAAAACCCCCATATACCAAATTTCAGCGAAATCGTTAGAGCCGTTTCCGAGATCACAGAAATATATATATATATATATATATATATATATATATATATATATATATATATATATATATACAAGAATTGCTCGTTTAAAGGTATAAGATAAGTTGAATGAATTAGTTGAATGGGAGGTATACTGCGTATTATTAAGAGGGAAGGATACCACGTGATCCATACAAAAAGAGAAAACATTTTTCCACATCTAAATATGTTCCATTCTCGATGATTTTTTAGTATGTTATTGACACAATGAAAAAACAAGGTTTATAGGTTTTCCTTTTTTTTATTTGCAATACAAAACAATTTTTTTTTCAAAAAGATGAAACTTTTAAACCTAGAATATATTATGCTGAAGCGATTGACATCCAAATCAAAGTGATTTTTTTAAGATTTAGTGAGTGGAAAATGTTTTTTCCCGGAATGGAATTTCATAGAAAATTTACCGTTATTATCGTTAGATTCGAAAAGGTATTCTTTCCTCTTAAGAATTATAAAACTCTTTTACGACTTATTGTAAATGGGTTTTCATCTATGTATGGATTGAGCACTCTTAGCTTAGGTACTTATTTCTCTATGATGGTTCTCTATGATAAAAAACGAGCTGTAAGAATTATATTTAGCTTACGCAAAGGCAGTACAGCCAGAGATTTCTTTATAAAAAGTAGAATCATGACAGTAGTTTCATTATTTATATTTAATAGCCTGTTAGAAATCCACAAAAGCAAAAATGATTTTAAAACACGGAAGGACATTCATACATATAATACGCGTAATAAGGATAAACTATGCGTTCCTTCGACTAAGCTAGTTAAAACATTTAAGCAAGGTATCTCCCTAAAAGTTACCCTTTACAATCTATTGCCTCTACACATAACTAATTTAACATGCATACAATTTAAAAATAAACTTAAACGTTTCTTCCAATTAAATCCATTTTACTCAATCAATGTATTTACAGATAAAATGAAAAATTATGATTTTATTATGTAAAATAATTCTAAGCGTAGATGCTTTTATACTGTATTATATTGATGTATTTGATCATTTACCATTTAATATATTTTGATTTATATAATTTTGTCTACCTATATACCTAATAAGACATTGCATGATTAGTTTTAGCAATGACCTGTATTTTGACATGCTAGATGTAACGTTCTGTTGTTACTTGGCCAAATAAAGAAACTTGAAACTTGAAACTATGATGGATGGCAAAAACTTGTGTTTGTGATGAACTACGCGAAAACAATAGTACATTGTGCAACTTACCCCTGTAAGTGAAATTATGGACACGAGGGTGATCATTCCCGACAGCCGCAGGCTGGAGGGAATTAAAGACCCGAGTTTGCAATATTCTTACCCCCGGAGTTACACACAATGTTTTTCATCACTCTTGCGAAGAAAAAACTAAATTTGAAGCGAAATTATTCTTAAATGCGGTGACATATCAAACATTCGTCCGCCATTTTGTAATTTCTTAGCAGGTAAGGCATGGAAGGCACATACCTATTCGGCATTCAGCCACGATTGAAAATTATGTAAAAATATTTAAAACGGCTGTTAAATTAATCAAATTAAATAATTTTAAACATAAACAAAAATATTAAATTATAAACGTCAGTATTTTTAAAGTAAAACTTTATGGTACTTGGTTTGTATGAATAAGTGACATAATGAAATAAAATAGCTATAACTCCCTAGGGAGTTATAGCTTTTTTCACAGTCCATAACTCCCGTGGGAACAAAATATGCCTTTGTCCTTCAGCACACCTGCATGAAATAAGATCGTTTTCGAGCAAGTGTGATGAAATAGTAGATTGTTAACCAAGGGTGGAAAGTGAACCATATCACCCGAGATATTTTGTCGCTCGAACGAAGTGAGAGCGCCAATAGTTCGAGGGTGAGATGGTTACTTTTACCCGAGTTAAACACTCTACTTTTCATTTCGACTATGAGGAAAGTCAAACACAAACACGAAATATATGTTATGAGTTATGACTGCAGGAATTGGCGCCATTTACATTTTCTTCTTCTTCTTCCGTCCCTGGTCCCGTTATCTGGGGTCGGGTCTCCTCACTCTACGGCGCCAGGTTGATCTGTCCTGGGTTGTCGGTTTTGGCAAATGGGCTTTCTTAAGGTCTCTTTCGATGTTTGACCACCAGGTCGATGGCGGGCGGCCTCTCCCTCTCTTTTGTTCTGGCAAGCTTAGTACGATTTTCACTACATGGTCTTCATCACGTCTCATGATATGGCCATACCATCTAAGGCGATTTTCCGTCATTTTGTCTGTGATTGGTGCAACTTTAAAGCTCCCCCGAATGTATTCGTTCCGAATTCTGTCCATCCTGGTCACCCCACCCGCCCAGCGCAGCATCTTCATCTTGGCGCCATTTACATTTTGATCGGAAAAAAATCTAAACCCATAGACAATCCGATTTTAAATTGGGTTGTTTCTTAAACGGCCTACGTGTATACGCGCCTTAAAAAAGTGGAAACGAATTAATGAATGTAATGTAATGATCATATTTTAAACATTTATATTGATTTATTCACAAATATTTACGTTTATTTCATACATTTAAAGATTAAATACAAGTAGTATATTTTTTAAATAATACTTGGTATGAACATGCGGAAGCTAAATATGAGAGCTTTTAACTGAATAATATGGCATATATGGCTGTTAGCCGTTGCTCGAAGTACAAATAAAAAAAAATGCTTTCTACCCTAGGTCGGGAAATGCAATTTTCCACCCGGCTATCTGCCTATGAAAGGTGAACTTTCCGATTAGGAGAGATGAAAAGAAAATGTCGAAATTACAAGAATATAGGTTTGTATACCAATTATTTACATTGCAAATAACTTACAATCTGTACTGGCCTTAGCGTCTATTTCAGACGATCTATGGTGCAATGTCCGCAAAACATCTTTTTTGGTGACTGAAAAGAGCAATGCGAGAGCGGCATACTCTGCCATACAGCTGGCAAGGGAAGTTCGCGACGGACTGTGACGTTTCGCTACGGTGCCTTTTTCCCTTTTGTCTGCCAGTGCCGCTAACGAGGCCTCGTCGCAGAACTTGCGACTATCTCCAACGCACTTGCGCCAGTCCGTTCGCTTCTCCGCAAGCTTCTCCCAGTTTCGGTGGTCGATCTTAAAAGCTGCCATATCCCTCTTGGCGCAGTCGTACAATCTAAGCATATAAATAAATAGGTATACACACCTAGGTTCGGTTTACAATTCCTCTTCAGCCCGCGTAGCCAACAAGCCAATCGTGTCACTGTCGCACTAATATGGAAGAGTGATAGAGAGAAATGACTACGATATGCTAACTTAGCGTTAACGATTGGCATGTTGGCTACGCAGGCGTTAACTTAGAATAGAATAGAATATCATTTATTTCAGTATAAGTACACAGTTATACAATACATATAGAGGAAGAAAGAGAAAAAATGACTTATAACTAACTTGTACACTGTATATAATTATACTGAAAAAGGTGAACTTGTTAAAATGTTTCGCAAACTACGAAACTACTTATTTTAACTAAAAATTCAAAACAAACATAATGACGTTGATAGCTTTACTAGTACGATTTACTATTCTACGTACGATTTTTTTATGACTTGTTTTTATGACTTCTTCTGTTACTCCAATATCTATACTACTAAGTATCGTCCATGAGCTAACCCCAAAAACATTCACTTTGGAGCAATAATCGGATACTAATCACAAAATGAACACAAAAATAAAACAAATCCTACTGCAATTCATTTGACGACCGGTTTGGCCTAGTGGGTAGTGACCCTGCCTACGAAGCTGATGGTCCCGGGTTCAAATCCTGGTAAGGGCATGTATTCGTGTGATGAGCATGGATATTTGTTCCTGAGTCATGGGTGTTTTCTATGTATTTAACTATTTATAAATATTTATATATTATGTATATTGTTGTCTAAGTACCCTCAACACAAGCCTTATTGAGCTTACTGTGGTACTTAGTCAATTTGTGTAATAATGTCCTATAATATTTATTAAAAAAAAATTAAATTAATGTACATAAAACATCAATAAAGTCTAATAGGTCACAACACAATTACCTATATCTAGACCAGTCCAAATTACCCACGATATAAATTAGACCGTATTTTACATAGAGGTCGGTCAAAAGGTTTCAGAGCAAGGCCATCGATATGTGGAAGCATTGAAGCTTGTGTGATTATTGAAGAGTTCGTGGGTGTGCCAAATGATGGTGTTATGCGAGAGAGAAGTATTTTTTACTTAACTAAATAAATAAATATTATAGGACTTTATTACAACAATTGACTAAGTCCCAAGGTAAGCTCAATAAGGCTTGTGTTGAGGGTACTTAGACAACGATATATATAATATATAAATATTTATAAATACTTAAATACATAGAAAACACCCATGACTCGGGAACAAATATCCATGCTCATCACACGAATACATGCCCTTACCAGGATTTGAACCCGGGACCATCAGCTTCGTAGGCAGGGTCACTACCCACTAGGCCAGACCGGTCGTCGATAGAACGAACTACGAAGATATTTATGATTTTACTAGTCCATGTGTATGACGTATCATGTAGCGGCTGTAGCACGGTTGCAGTTTCATCGCCTGTCACGTTCTAACAAGTAAGTGAGAAAGTGACAGGTATAGTGTCAGGTGATAAAAATGCAACCATGTTGCCACCGTAGGAATTGAATGTATGTTTAATGATGGGGTATAATGCGTATACATCTAATGGTGTGGTGCATCATAGCGTCGACAGTACCAGTGTTGGGCGAACGTTGTATTGTATACGGGCGATTTTCCGCAACTCGACGACTTGCGCCTATTTTGCTTGATATGTTGGGGGTGGGCTAGTCCTGCCAGCCCAGCTCCTCGAGGAATCCTATCAAACCTTTAATGTCCTTTGTTTTTGAATGTCCTAGTGGGTAGTGATCCTGCCTATGAAGCTGATGGTCCCGGGTTCAAATCCTGGTAAGAGCATATATTTGTGTGATGAACACGGATATTTGTTTCTGAGTCATGGGTGTTTTCTATGTATTTAAGTATTTATAATTATATATTAAATATATCGTTGTCTAGGTACTTACAACCAGGTGGACCGTATGCTTGTTTGCCACCGACGTAGTATAAAAAAAATTAAAGGTACTATTAACACATGTAGAATAATTAATAGAATCAGGCGTTACTTTGCGGAAATCCATGCTAATTAAAACAAGAAATATTACTTTGCTAATCCGCGAGAAAATAACGTGTTACTCAATCAGTGCTAACCCGTTATACTTACTTGCGTATTTTTACATGCAATTAATGTTCCCACCCTCCCACCGCAAAAATAAATACGCAAATAAATATAACAACCCACCACCAAAAGTACAAAACTCGACACGTGTTTCGCCTCTCTACGAGGCATCCTCAGGAGATGCTGGAGATGTTGACGGTCTGACACCCGACAACTGACTGAGCTGTCTAGAACGGTCGGCCATATTTATACCTTGACCAGTCCCCCTACTGTGCAAGTGTGAGTGAGATGGAAAAATTCGTAATAACGGCGATGACGCAACATTCAACTGTTCGTTAAGAATCATCCCCCTATTATTGTACCTAATTATTTCCAACTGTTCCAGAACACTCAAACGCAATCCTTTCTCGCAAACATGTAAAATATCAAAAGAATGATTCTCAGGTAAAGCATGGCCACTGTCTATCAAGTGCTTCGCAAAATTTGACCTTTCTGGATGGTTGTGTCTGTATGACGCGACATGCTCCTTATACCTGGTAGTGAAATTACGGCCTGTTTGCCCCACATACACTTTATTACAATTATCACAAGTAAGCTTATAAACTCCAGATTTTTTTCCCTTCTCGATCTTATCTTTCCCATTGCAAAGTTTAGAGTGCAAAGTGTTGTTTGTCCTAAAAGCTACAGGAATGTCGTTAGATTTTAAAATTTTGTAAATTGCATCTGACAATTTGCCAACATAAGTTATGCTCGCTTTGTATTTCTTAATCGGCTCAGAGGATCGTGCAGCATACAACATATTGTTGACTATACTATTTCGCTTTTTTCTGATGATTCCATCCACAACAGACTTATCATACCCATTCGAAACTGCTAAATGATAAATATTATTTAGTTCAGTTCGATAGTGTTCATCAGAAAGAGGCACAGTCAACATCCGATGCACATAACAATGAAAAGCAGCCAACTTATGCTGCCATGGATGCGTCGAAGAAGCCGGGATAACCGAATCAGTATG
Source organism: Cydia pomonella (assembly GCF_033807575.1). Taxonomy (NCBI): domain Eukaryota; kingdom Metazoa; phylum Arthropoda; class Insecta; order Lepidoptera; family Tortricidae; genus Cydia; species Cydia pomonella. Next base: position 3,904,547 of record NC_084720.1, read on the forward strand.
TGTAGGCTTACGGTAAATATGGAAACGATGCCTATTATTCACTCTCGAAATTGTTAAATCCAGAAAATTCAATGAGTTGTCTTGCTCCAGTTCCTTTTTAAACTTGATTTTCGGATGCTTACTATTAAGTTCAGCAATAAAAGCATCCAGTTGGCCCATGGTCCCCATCCAACAAATAATCAAATCAATCAAAAATCAAAAAAAAAAAAAACAAATCATTCATCATCATCATTCATTCATTTGATGATTTGATTATTTGTTGGATGGGGACCATGGGCCAACTGGATGCTTTTATTGCTGAACTTAATAGTAAGCATCCGAAAATCAAGTTTAAAAAGGAACTGGAGCAAGACAACTCATTGAATTTTCTGGATTTAACAATTTCGAGAGTGAATAATAGGCATCGTTTCCAAATTTACCGTAAGCCTACACATACTGATTCGGTTATCCCGGCTTCTTCGACGCATCCATGGCAGCATAAGTTGGCTGCTTTTCATTGTTATGTGCATCGGATGTTGACTGTGCCTCTTTCTGATGAACACTATCGAACTGAACTAAATAATATTTATCATTTAGCAGTTTCGAATGGCTATGATAAGTCTGTTGTGGATGGAATCATCAGAAAAAAGCGAAATAGTATAGTCAACAATATGTTGTATGCTGCACGATCCTCTGAGCCGATTAAGAAATACAAAGCGAGCATAACTTATGTTGGCAAATTGTCAGATGCAATTTACAAAATTTTAAAATCTAACGACATTCCTGTAGCTTTTAGGACAAACAACACTTTGCACTCTAAACTTTGCAATGGGAAAGATAAGATCGAGAAGGGAAAAAAATCTGGAGTTTATAAGCTTACTTGTGATAATTGTAATAAAGTGTATGTGGGGCAAACAGGCCGTAATTTCACTACCAGGTATAAGGAGCATGTCGCGTCATACAGACACAACCATCCAGAAAGGTCAAATTTTGCGAAGCACTTGATAGACAGTGGCCATGCTTTACCTGAGAATCATTCTTTTGATATTTTACATGTTTGCGAGAAAGGATTGCGTTTGAGTGTTCTGGAACAGTTGGAAATAATTAGGTACAATAATAGGGGGATGATTCTTAACGAACAGTTGAATGTTGCGTCATCGCCGTTATTACGAATTTTTCCATCTCACTCACACTTGCACAGTAGGGGGACTGGTCAAGGTATAAATATGGCCGACCGTTCTCGACAGCTCAGTCAGTTGTCGGGTGTCAGACCGTCAACATCTCCAGCATCTCCTGAGGATGCCTCGTAGAGAGGCGAAACACGTGTCGAGTTTTGTACTTTTGGTGGTGGGTTGTTATATTTATTTGCGTATTTATTTTTGCGGTGGGAGGGTGGGAACATTAATTGCATGTAAAAATACGCAAGTAAGTATAACGGGTTAGCACTGATTGACTAACACGTTATTTTCTCGCGGATTAGCAAAGTAATATTTCTTGTTTTAATTAACATGTAGAATAGAAAAGACAATAACTTAGGAAAGTTTAGAGACTTTTTAAGCTCTAATGCCCCACAGTGGCCACAGTCTAAATGGTTACTAATTTATATTATGATGAAATATAATTTTTCGATTTGTGTTATTTATTGTAACAATAGCTTTCTCATTCATTCATCATTACGAATAACATTTTACTATAGTTACAATTCTATCTATAGTCATTATTTAAGTCACTAAACGAACACATAATATAAGCCGATTAAGATTTTGATTAAGTTACAACTTCAAATGTCGATTTTTTACCAAAACTTTTGATACATGCTGCTTGCATAAACACATCCACAACAATTAAGCGTCCATCTTTGCGTATTACATGATTAAGCAATAGTGAACCACGACCGATCGGCCCATCTTCAATATCTAAGTAGATCGATCGGGTATAAATATAGTACACTGTTTTAATTGCTATCACAACATCATTTGGATCAGAACTGAGTGGTAGCTACAGCAAAAACATGAAATTGGTGCGTAGTTTTTGTATTGGAGCAAGAAATACATGAGCTGCATTGATAACTTTATTTAAACGGGGTTTACTGACAAGTGTTTTATTAAGTGAATCATTCTAAATTTACAAAAAAGTTTTTTAGGTTTAGTAACTATTTTGATAACTGTTCTAATTAAGTAGTGAACTTATTCGGTGCCCAGTAGTTTAAAGCATTCTGTTTTTTTGAATATTGTGAAAACATACATCATCCTCCTAATTGTTTTTACATAAGATCTATCTATACCCATTAGTGAAAAGTTCGGTAACATGCCAAGAGGTCATGATCTATTAATAAATTAATTATGTATAGGTCAAGCAGAAATGTCTGCGATCGATGCTATTAAACTTGGAAACAAATTAAAAGTGGAAAATTTTTGTGTGGTCGTGTGTTCAAGTCCCACCCAAGTTAGTGAATTTTCCCCACTTTTAATTTCTCCTATTGTTTGTTTATAAGCCTATCTTAGTGTTATTCCGCAGCTTTTCGCTCTGCTTCGTGAAGAAAAAAAAATGTAACAAACTAACCACCGTATCAGTCTAAAAACAAAGGTTTCAGAACCACTAAAGTAAGAGCTTCGCGAACAAAATTTTGTACAGAGCTCTAAAAATAATTTCTATTCTGTTGCAGATCATCCTTCTCTCTGCCGTGGCCTGGGCTAGCTGTGCCAAGCTAGACAGGACCTACCTCCCTCCTAACGCTCAGTCCTCTTCCGGATCCAACTTCCTCCAAGCCCCTGATACCCGCGGCAACGGTTTCAACGGAAACGGGTTCAGCCAGAACGGAAACGACTTCAACCAGAACGGAAACGACCTCAACCAGATCGGAAACGATTTCAATCAGAACGGAAATGGTTTCAACGGAAATGGCTTCGACCGCCCTGAAAGACCTCAAGCCGCTTTTGAAAGGAACGCTGCTATCCTTCGCCAGGATTCCCAGAATGATGGAGAGACTTATTCATATGCTTATGAAACTGAAAACGGCATTTACGCTGAGGAGAACGGTGTGGCTACTAATGGAGTTGAAGCTCAGGGTAGTTATTCTTACACTGGTGACGATGGACAGGTGTACAATATCAGGTAAAATATTTATTCACTTGCTTCTTTTTCAACGGAAACGGCAAAATAAACTATTATAAATATTACTTGCACTTTCTGATCGGGTGTAAATGTTTTCTTTTTACCACTTATGTGATCGTTAGTTATTATCGTAGCTTATGGATACAGGAACTACAGGAGTGACACGTGCGCGTTTCTTATTATATAATGAGTGTCTTTTCTTTTAACACCCAGAATTTCTGTTCTGACTGATGAAGTATTTTTTTTTTAAATAAGGTCTCTTTAGTCATAATATAAAGTTTATAATTATAGACCATGATGTTTTCCACAGGTACACAGCTGACCAAAACGGATTCGTGCCAGTTGGTGACCACCTCCCCACTCCTCCTCCCGTGCCGGAAGAGATCCTGAAGGCTTTGGAGCAGAACGCTCGTGATGAGGCTGCTGGCATCTACGATGATGGTAAGATGGCGACCATAAGTTTTCAATCTCTCTCAGTCTTTATTTTTCATTTAAGAAATTAAATTATCTTCTCTGCATCCTAAGTTACTGATTAAGTAAAATTAAGGCATGATTCAAGATCATGTTATATTACAAACTGTCTAAAAGAAAAGATGTTTTTATTCGTTTTTTCTATCAGTTTCTTGCTTTTATATCCGAAGATAGTTAAGATGCTTAGATATACCTACTACGCAGATGCATCATATTCACATTTGGCAATAAATGTCTACGCCTTTTCCGAAAAATTGTCACTAAATCATGTCTCCAATTTCAGGCTCCTACAGCGAAGGCAAATACGGCGATGACAACAACCAATACAACGGTAACTTCAACAATGGTAACAACGGTAACAACTTCAATAATGGTAACAGCTTCAAAGGTAACTACAACAATGCTATCAACGATGGCAACGATGAAGACACTGTCGTTACCAACGCTGCCTTCAGAACCTCTGGTTCTCGGGGCTTCGCTGGAGCTACCAAGGCTTACCTCCCCCCCGTCAAGTCGCAGGACTTCGGTGCTCGATCCAGGACTCGGCCAAGCTTCAACGCGAGGGACGGATACAATTATTAGACAAATTTTGTTGACTGTTTAATGGATAAAGACTATTTATGACATGATATAATTGTTTTTATTTATTTCTTTTTCTTCGTAAAAAGATATTAAAGGATTTATAAAGAAATTGGTGTCCCAGTTAACTTTTAAAGACAACAAACGTACGTTAACTATACAATTCATTTTCCAAGTATATAAGCTATACGTGTGTCGTTTACTTCATTTTTAGTTAAGGACGAATAAACATCCAAATATGCAACAAAATGATACTAACTTTCATCCACAATATCATAAATACATTGATAGGATATGTTACATTGCATTCAGCACTGTTTGTTGTATTAAATAACAGTCTGGCATTTAAAACCTAAGTTATAAAGTCGTAATACAAAACTAATATCTTGAAACCCATCTCCTTTAACAATGAAGACTTTCCTATAATGGAAACAAAGAGAAATCTTTAGAAACACACAATAGGTTAAAATTAAATAATGGTTAGGTTGAACTTGTACATTACGTACTATTGCAAATATCTGTAAATTTTCATACATATGTAAGTCGGGTGACAATGCAATATTATGGTAACATCGAGCCGATGATGATGGAGACAGGAGGTGGCCATAGGAACTCTGTGATGAAACAACGCAACCTAATTGTGTTTGGGGTTTTTAGAATTGTCTCGATGAGTATTAGTTGCCTTTGGTAAAAAGTACAGTCAGCGATAAAAGCTTGTGCCAAAAATGACATTTTTGCAAATAACTTGTGTATTATAATTTTTACCAACAATAACTCCATGCAGTTTTATATCATTTCGGCATGTCCTTTTTAAATAAAAGCATAACTTTGATTGTATAAAGCAGCCTTTTGGCGGCAGAAAATCTACTAATAACAGAAGATTTTTTTTTAAACTCAAAAACGGCTGGACCGATCATGTTCGCTATAGGACGTCATATTTTTTTTCTTTTGGAAGGATTATTTCTGAAAATATTAACTTTATCATAAAATGGTGTTTGGAGACCATTATTCGTTTAGAAAGACCTATCCAACGATACCCTTTTTAAGAAGAAATTCTACTTTTTTTATTTTACCGTTCTGTCGCCATGCATGATTCATGTACATGTTTTGACGACCGGTTTGGCCTAGTGGGTAGTGACCCTGTCTACGATGCTGATGGTCCCGGGTTCAAATCCTGGTACGGGCATTTATTCGTGTGACGAGCTTGGATATTTGTTCCTGAGTCATGGGTGTTTTCTATGTATTTAAGTATTTATAAATATTTATATATTATATATATCGTTGTCTAAGTACCCTCAACACAAGCCTTATTGAGCTTACTGTGGGACTTAGTCAATTTGCGTAATAATGTGTTATAATACTTATTTATTTATTTTATGCATACCTGCCAAATTGCAGCTTTATAGCACTAACGGGGCAAAGCCGCGGACGGACAGACAGTCGGACATGGTGAAACTATAAGGGTTTCTAGGTAACTACGAAACCCTAAAAATTTGTCATCTAGCCGAATTGTCTACCCATGTTCCATACAAGCGAAATTTTCTGAAGATTTGCAGGTACAGTACAGAAAGTCTGAAGGGTTGCAGTACTGAAAAAAAAAACTCCTATACTTGAGTTTTTTTCTGTCACAATACTCACAATGGATGTGAAAAATGTTAGTAAAATAACTATCGACTTGAAACGTGCAAAAAATATAGGTGCCTAATATGGAATATTGGAATAAAATGTGTTTGTATCGGACATCTCATGGAATGCCCCGAAAATTGAACATCTTGAAATTCTTGAATTGAAGCCTCGGCAACGGTTAAATTTCCAAACCGTTATCATGTACTTGGCGCAATAACTTTTAACTTCGGTTTCGTTCGTAATACCGGTTTTTAGGAAACATTTCCATAATGTTCTTGTCAGATTAACCGGTTTAGAACAATAAAAACCGGTTTCTTCATATTTACTCGGCCTCGTCGCCAAGGCTCGGAAACCGGTTATATTTCCAAACCGTTATCATGTACTTGGCGTAAAACCTTTTAATTTCGGTTTCGCTCGAAAACCGTTATTTTTAAAACGTTTTTATGAGAACAGTTCTTGTCAAATTAACCGGTTTAGAGCAATAAAAACCGGTTTCTGCCAGGCTGGTCGGCCATTTTGTTGCTTGCCGAATTATCCGGTTTTTTTAGGTTAAAATAAAGTTCTTGATACATTCGCGTTCTTATAAAAGTTAGGAGGAAAACCGAAATGAACCGGTATTTATAGGTATTTTATAAACCGGTTCCAAGCCTTGCTCGTCTCTCATCGGATAAACCGGCTTATTAAGGTTACAATAAAGTTCTTAAAACTTTCGCGTTCTTACAAAAGTTCGGAGTAAAACCGAATTAAACCGGTATTTACCGCTATTTTTAAAACCGGTTTTGAGCCTCGAATAGAACAAGAGTGATAACGAATTTTTATTTTTTTGCGGTAGACCCTCCGTTGTCATTCGAAGGCGCAAAAATGGACTATCTAGATGCATATGTGCTAATAACAGAGCACTTGCTGTAAACTAAATGCTAAGCATTTCATAAGTGGACCGCAGCGGGACCAGTCACGAGCTTCACACGGATGCCACCTGATCACAGACCACTTGCTTACGTAGATAAAACATGATCTTTCATAGAAAAAAAAACCGACTTTACAAAACTGTTAGAAATGCCATTTAAATTATTTACTACCATAAATGAAATGAAATGAAATGAAATGAAATGAAATGAAATGAAATGAAATATTTATTATTATGCATAGTTTTAGGTACAGTTTTTATGAATATATATATATATATACAAAGTATGTACATTGATGGTATCACTAAAACTACCTTACAGGCATGCATAATGTACAATTGACATATACTTATTGAGCTACTTATAGTCTAGAAATTCATTTATGCTATAAAAACATTTATCCACAAGCCATTTTTTTAAAGCCTTTTTGAATTTGATGAATGGTAAGTCTTTAATCTCATCTGGCGCTTTATTATAAATCTTTATGCACATAACAAATGCATTCTTTGCTACCAGCGACAGCTTTGTTGGAGGTATATATAGTTTGTTCCGATATTGTGGCCGCACAGGATTACGATACACTTCTTTGACTTGCTGGAAAAGGTGGCCATGTTGATACACAAATATGCAAGCGTTAAAAATATAAATAGACGGGAGAGATAAAATATGCTGATTTTTAAAATAAGGTCTACATGAATCTAAGGTATTCAGTCCAAAAACAGCTCTTATACATTTTTTTTTGCATGAGAAATGCATCATCAATGTCCGTAGATCTACCCCACATTATTATTCCATATTGAAGGATTGAGTGGATATAACCGTAGTAGGAGGTAAGAGCCGCATCAATTGAGACTACTTGGCTTATTCTTCTTAAAGCATAGACAAAGCGGTTCATTCTGGAACACAGGTCGGTGATGTGTTCTTTCCAGCTACAAAACCGGTCAAGAGTTACCCCTAAAAATTTAAAACTTGATACTTCATCAATTTTTTTACCATTATAGATAACATCGAGATTTTGTGGTTTCCCCCTGTTAGTATAGAATTGCATTAACTTGGTTTTACCTAAATTAACCTTAAGGTTGTTACATTCCAACCACTTTATTGTTCTATTTAAGGTGTCATTAATCAATGCCTCGTAAGTGACTAAACTATCTGCTTTAATAACAATAGTTGTGTCATCAGCAAAAAGATAACATTGTTGTGACAGAATATCTGGTAAATCATTGATGTATAATAGGAACAGTAATGGTCCCATTATACTGCCTTGTGGTACGCCATATTTATTATGCACAAAATTTGATCTGTGTTTAACAATGTGTTTACTTTTAGGACAGTATTGAGATATCTCTACGCATTGCATCCTATCCGTCAGATAAGATTTTATCCAATTATAAGCCATAGTGCATCTTATAACAATTACGATTAGCCTTAATTGTTCTACAAGGGAGGAAAGTTGTTGTTTAACCGCTAATATTGATACGCGAACAAGCGGAAGATTCCAAAATTGAACCACGAGCATAACGAGAGAACTTTGCCTCCGAGTGAAACACAACATTTTACCACACCAATGCGAGGAAAATACTAACTATGAAACACCAAAAAATAAAAAACAAATCCAAATGTATGTAATAAAAAAATAGTATTCAAAATTATCATTTAAAAGCCAATTCTACCAGCTAACATTAGGAAACAACTAAAAATTTGCATGATTACTTTGCCCCACATGTGGATAAAATGCAACATTCTCATTAGTTTATTAAAAATCAAGAGGGCCGTTTTTCGTAGAGGAGTTCGATTCTGGTCTTCATGAGCAGTTCTATTTCACCAAATAGCACTATTTAAATGCAAATGCTTGATTTTTAGATAAAAAATAAAGAAAATCGCTATAAGTATGCTTATTGAAGAGTTCCCTCAATTTCTCATAAAATCCATCATGAGAACTCGAGCTTGACAAAAATGTGTCATGAAATGAAAATTTAACTTGTTTAATAAACATAACAAACATGAAATATAATTTATATCTTATATCTGATGCACTAAAATTACAGTTTGATTTGCCAAAGTATTAAATAAGTAATTTGCCAAATCTTCATTTTAGTGCGAAATCTAACAGATTAGGAAATAACGAACTGGATTATGCCATTTTAATATCTAAGATATTTTAAGTACACATTTACGTACGTACGTACTATATTAAAAAAGTAGTTTTATAAAATCCTGCAAGTATATATGAAGATAACAATCATCTAGAATGGCGCCTGACAGCAAAATAATTTAAAAATAAAAGAACACGGACACGAGTAATCACTTTATAATACGGAGTCTGGGCCAGGTGGTCTGTGCACCTGATACTTCGTATCTGGGTTATATGTATATGTAAGTACCGATATTGCACGAGATTATGCTCATCTATCTCATCTTAGTTGTGTTATTAAAAAAAAACTTAATAAACCCTAAATTAAAAAAATGGCCACCATCTTTTAATTTAAACCTGTTCGATACTACATCCCCAAATCAATAATTTTATCAATAATCAAATCCCATTATGAATTTTCAAAATAAGTTCATTCGCAAAAAGAAAATTTTCAAAATCTGATTAAGTTTTCAAATTTTCATAATCTGGACCTCTCGCACCATTATTAGGAAAAATAAATAATTAATGTCATATTCTTAAAACGCTACCTGTTCTTAAACCATGGCCTACAACGTGGAATACAAAATCACCGTATTAGGCTAATCGATTAGGTTTGTTTTCAGGATTTACATCAAGTCTAAGCAGCGGCCGAAGAAAGGGGTGCAGACATCGATTTAATATACGGTATATTAAATCGATGGGTGCAGAGCCTTAGAAACCTATTCACAAGGATCGATCACAGCTGACTCCAAAAGAGGCGGGACGCGTTCCGGCTGAAAACTCGTGTAGTGGTTAACGGTTAGGTATAATGAACCGCCGACGTCAGCTACCGCTCCATTGGTGGATTGAGGAATGGCCGCCACCGAAATACGTAAAACAAAAAAATTGTCATCGCCTCCCGCGTGATAATTTGTCAAATGATAGTTCAGATGCTGTTGTTGATTAAATAAAGCGTCAGCCGGTTATATCGCAGTGGTAAGAACATCTGCTGGTCGCATGAACATGTAAAAAATAAGCGCTATACCTTTTATGATAGCAATAACAAATCATGAAACTTTGCATGTAGCATCATCTGGCGTAAATGCCTGAAAAGTAATCAACGGATTACGCAATTTACACATTATGCATACTTTGCCGCACTTAAACTGGTATTAAGGAGCATATTTTTTACATGATCATTTTACAGCTGACGGTCATTCCACCGCGATGCGGAACGTATCCCGTTTACACTACCTTCGAAGGAAGGTCGAGGACATCGTAAAGTATGTACTAGTAAAGTCCGGATTCTTCTTAAGGGTCGTGAAGTTGGAATCTCGACACAATGTGGATTTTAATTCTTTTGTGGTGAGCATCCAACGACCTTCACAAAGGAGCAGTTTTCGCTAAAGAGTGTCAAGTTCCGGCAGTTCCGCGCCGGCTCCCTGGCACTGCGGGGTTGCGAACTGCATCGCAGCCATAATTATGTGTTTTTAGTTTTAAGATATATTTTATAATAATATCAACTGAGTATTTTATTGCTGACATGTAAAATTGTATATTTTACCAATAAAAGAGTATGAGTATATATGCTAGTCTTTGGGCCAATAGTTGCCTGAAAATTAATTATTTTGTTATGTCTATATGAGACCCATTGACCCCAAGAAGGCCGCCAGAATACGTAGGCAACAAAGCCCTTAGTTTTGCCTTACCAGGCCCAAACAGGAGGTGCAAACCAAGGCAGCGTTGGCGCAATGTCATCGCCAAAGATTTGAACGCCTGTGTTGAAAACGACGTCCAGGATAGGGCGAAGTGGAAGGAGAAAAGTAGGAAAGCGGACCCCGTCACAGTACGGGACAAACGCTAGGAGGATGATGATGATGCGTTGAAGTAATACAAAAGTCAGTCAGTGACGACACGCTCATAACAAAATGGCAATACTTACATCGTGACGTCACGATGCACGATGTAACGTCACAATTGCTTTGATACCGTTTCGATGAAAACAAAGAAATTGCGATTTTGTAGGTGAAATATTGCGTTTACGTAATATAGTCGATCTACAATATTTTTTTATTAAAATTCAAGGAATCGAATGGTACCATAATTTTTCCTTATAGATGTTTTTAAGAAACTTAAATGTTGAAACTTCGAGGTCTCTATCTTTGTATCTAGGCATATCTAACCTCTCAATAAGAGGTTCACGACCCCTTAAAGATTGAAAAACACTGCACCAAGTTATGTAAGAATATCGATATTGTATTAGATGCGTTTGCTTATCTTTGCATCTCAGTCATTTAACATGAGCTTGCAAGTATTCGAAGAAATAGTTTTGAAACAATTTAAAAGTTCATCGGCTGTTCTACATTGTTTGTTATAAATTGATCGAAATATTGTTCAACCACTAAGTATCACGCTCACTATTCCATGTACAGGTAAAAAAAGATAGGATCTGCAGGTATTTTGTGCTAATTCTTCATTATCTTTAATGTTATATATATTATAAATACAAAGTGTTACACAGCAATACGAATAATCATTTTCTATGAAAAGTTGACATGACTTACTACAAATACAAATACTTTATTCGTCAAACATAGGTGTATACAACATGATATTGCATATGATGGTTATACATTTGCTTGTTTCACTATGTCGTACCCAAGGGAATACGAAATTAGGTTTCATTGATAATATCAATTAGCATGCAACATGCACTAAATTACAAACAGAATTAAATGTCCACAAAATACAATTAACACTTAACAACAATTTTAACTAACAATTAATTAAAACTTCCAGCAATGTCACTATAAACTAATAAGAAAAAAAAAATTGTTTTTTTACAATTTCCAAATAAAATAATAATAGTTTATGTATTAGTCAGTCAAAGTTTCCAGTAAAAAATTCATTACAGGAGTAGAAAGCCATCCTGGACAAAAATTATTTTACAGATTTTTTAAATATAGTTACATCACACATTCTCCTTATATGTTCAGGTAATTTGTTGTACACTCTGGGAGCCATACCGAGAACGCTTTTTGACAATAGAGCAGTTCTTGCCGGATTAGCACACTACAAATTAGGTCCGCAAATACTACGTATCCAGTGCGATGAGTGAAGATGATATGTATTAAGGAATTTCATACAGCCGTACACACCTAGGCCTGTATAGGTAAAAAAACTTAAGTAAGTCACCTGTTGTATGTAGTTGTGACGTGTTCGAATAGACATTTTTTTTGTTTGTGTGTGTCTTTTAAACATGTATTATCTATTCGAACACGTCACAACTACATACAACAGGTGATTTACTTAAGTTTTTTACCTATAAAGCAACCTTCTTTGGTTTTTAAACGTCAAATTGTCTTGGCATTCTACCATCAAATAGTAGTAGATTCGTAATGTGTTCGGCTGTGTAAAACCTACGAATAAAACAAAGTAACTACATTTTCTATCGACCCGATTCGAACAATGATTAAGACACGTTTAAGATCTTTAAAAGATCGATAACTAAACGACATGGCATAATTGACGTTTATTTCGATTCCGCTGTGTTCCCAATAAGATCTAGCTACGATATTTGTATCGTCAAAGTGACATTGGTTGCCCGGATCGGGATGCTTCTGTCAATTATACGACGTACTAAACGATGTCTAAATGAGAACTTATCTAATCCAGAACTCATCGTTATCGTATTTCATTCTTCGAATCGGGGCGTAAATCTACCTAGCCCGCAACCCTTAGTTTCCCGGCCTCTATGTATAGTAATATACTATTGAGCTAACTATTTCTGTGACTGGAGCTTACAGCTTCTCATTAAGAGGCTGTCAATACCTAAAGCGCGCACACTGTCTATTTCTATAGGAGTAAATGAGATAGCACTGTCGCATGTTACTGGGCCTGGGCAAGGGAATAATAAGAAAAATATTTAAATAAAAAAAAGTGGATTATTAGTGTAACATTTTACTCAACCACGGTTTAGATATAAATGTTTTGAAATTGTGATTTTAATTGCAGACCCATAAGTCAAAACAATAAAGACATATAACCGTTTAATTGTGATTTTAAGACCAATCTTTGCAATTATTTTCTATCGAGCCGATTTCGTTCAATCATGTATCGAGTACAACCACGGTCTTTGAAATATAATTAATATGAACATATATTTTTCTTACTTGACTAAAACAAATAGTCTTTCTTTAAAAACTGTTTAAGTAACATCAATTTCAAGGACATTGGGTGTTGACAGCCTCGGTTCTTCATGCAAACGTAGTTAAGCTCTCATTTTAAAACCACTAGCTAGATTGCTCTGAACCTTTGTACTTAAAATAGGATAAGGTATATCTAGTTCTGTAATTAGTTTATGTAGCTTCAGATATCATAGTTAAAATTATACAGCGAATTTAAGTTTTTCAGACATAACTTGTTTTTCCTCTATGTCGTTTATTTTACACGAGGAACCTGAGATATTTAGACCACGCATTTCTGAGGCCAAAAGTAGGAAAAAAAAGGGTTTAGGTCAATTTCACAAAAAAAAATTGTTTTGTTTATTTTTTGTATGTTTTTGTACATAATATGTAAACGTTATTTGTAAAACTGTAACTTAAAAATAAATAAGGATATTTGGACTAGGTCCCACAGTGGTAACATCGCCATCAAAAAGGCATTTTGCACTAAGTAACAATTTTTTTTTTTTTGGAAATGGGTTTAGCTCTGAAATTAAACGAATTCCAAAAATGAGCTCAACGAGGGGGGGGGGGGGGGGTTTAGGGTCGGCAACGCGCATGTACTCCTCACATCATGTTTACTCCTCTGGAGTTGCAGGCGTACATAGGCTACGGAGACTGCTTACCATCAGGCGGGCCGTATGCTTGTTTGCCACCGACGTAGTATAAAAAAAAAGTTTATAGAAAATTTTAGTCTTTAACTATGATCAGGAATATATTGTTAAAATCACTCGCAATGCTCACAGGCACCGTGTATGTACAAAGTTTCATTACAATCCAACACATAGTTGTAAAATGAGAAAGAAACTCCTTTTGTGTGGGAAGGTGAAATTCGGTAAGTAATAATCCCTAAACCCGATTTTTTTTTATTCATTCCCAACAATAATTATTGTGTCGAACATAATTACTTAATAATTAAAATTATCTACATTGTACCTATTAATATTAAAATAAATATTGAAGATAATTATAAAAAAATACAATTTCAATGTCAACAGATTTACAAAATTATTAGAAAAAAATTCACAATACACTTCCAATTTAACAATCACTTACTAGAAATTACAAATGCCAATCTCAAGTCAAATCAAATGACAGTCTACTTAAAAATAACTGAATAAATTGAAAACTGAACGGAAACTTTCTAAGTTCTGCAACTTACACATTGCTTTACCAACTCGTTGCAGAATTAGCTTAGACGGCTTCTATAATGTCAAATTATGAAACCATCCTTCCACCAGTATCGTAAAATTAATGCAGCCGTCTAGTAGCATTGTTACTGTGGGCGTAGAGTTATAAGGACACTTTGACTCTAAATCCCGCACAGTAGTGTACCTGGTTTCATTTAGTAGATAACGCTAAACATTATAGTACATTGTGCAAGGAGAGGGTAAGTGAAATTTTGCAAACGAGTTCTTTAGATGTACGATAGCCGCAGGCTGGAGTGCATTAAATACTCGATACTTACCCCCGGAGTTATACACAATGTTTTTCATCACACTTGCGAAGAAAAACTAAATTTTAAGCGAAATGATCTTAAAAACGGTGACATTTCATACATTCGTCCGCCATATTTTTACTTTTAACAGGTTAGGCATCGAAGGCACCTATGCGGCATTCAGCCACGATTGAAAATTGTGTAATAATATTTCAAACGGCTATTAAATTAATCAAATTAAATATTTTTTTACGTAAACAATAAAAATAAATTATAAAAGTCAGTGTTTTAAAAGTAAAACTCATTTATACCTACTTGGTTGGTATGAATTAGTGATGCAATAAAAAAAGCTATATTTACCTTCAGAGTTATCGCTTTTTTTCACAATCCATAACTCCCCGGGAACAATATAGGCCTTTGTCCTTCAGTACACCTGCATGAAATAAGATTTTTTCGAGCAAGTGTGATGAAAATTAATTAATTTAATAGGTTGGCAAATTCAAATCCGCAACGTAGGCTTCGTCAGGGTACAACCATAAATCAACAACAGTCGTCATTACACACAAACATCATCAAATTATCCGCAACTGGCTTCGCCATTTTCCACTATGTTAATTATTCTAAAACAAAGTAATTTAAAAAGGAACACCCGAATCGTGTCCAGCCCAAAAGTCCCCATTATTCGTACACTAGCAGTTATGGAAGGTAGAGGCAAGGAACAGAATCTCCTTGGGCAGAACTGTTGCAAAAGTGTCCAGCTTTTAGCTATAAATAATAGTTCCAAATCTCTCCAGAATAGCGCTAGAGTAGCTAAAAACCTAGGCGTTATTGACGGAGTGAAGTGAAGTCTCAAGTATTTTAGGTATTGTAGGCCCACAGATTTATGTTTTTTTGTCGGACAGATTTTGGTATATGGAGACTGTTCCTTGCTTCTACCTTCCATACTAGCAGCGTTTCCACGCTGTATAGCTGGTATTGCCATACGTCCCGTATATATGTGACTATCTATAGGGAATCTGTACATGCGATAGCACTCGACTTTTTTATTTATTTGATAGAAGACGGAAATATAGAGTGGTCAAAAACAAGACAACGAAAAGGATTTTGACCCAATCTTTAAAAATCTGTAACAGACCATGAGAATACAAATGATTCTAGCCTCTAAAGTTATGCAAACATGGATTATAATAGTATGTCAACAGAATTATGTCATTTTGCCACTACGATATGTAACTAATGAATAGATTTCCCATATCGGAACAATGGAGCGTGGTTGGCGTGTGAATGACGCTCACATCATCGTGTAAGCTTATATATGTCGCGCGTTCATTCATAAATAAGTTAAGGCGAAGCTGTTTACAGTGAGTAATTTTATTGAATACTTAAGGGTTTCTAGGCGTTGGTATAATGAAAACTTTTGTGTAGGCATGGTGGTATTTTATTTACGGCGATATAAAGTACTAGCTTCTACCCGCGAGTTCTTATGGCTCCTTTACAGGATCATACTGGCCCACTAAGATGGGCCAGCGTGTAGATGGTAGTAGTATCGGATGGCTTATGACGCGGCGGGATGGCGATAGGATGGCCACGGTGGTGCGTGCGCATCTACATATACAGTAGGGTTCAAAAGTGCATGGACATGCTGATGGCTGATGATATACGCTCTATGAATGGTGCGTGCTTTCAACCATCGCATGTCCATCTCGCAGGCTAGCGCTGGGCCATCGTGTGGAGGAACCATCGCATGGCCATCTCACTGGTTCAGCGCTGGGACATCGTATAGAGGAGCCATTAAACGCTGTCCTATGACCTTTCTCTTGCCTCGAACTACCTCCGTACCAAATTTCATCTAAATCGGTTCAACAGTTTAAGCGCGAAGACGGACAAAGTGATTTGTTAATGTATATTAGTAGTGTTTCTCATTACGAACTATTTTCCTGATATTTTGCCATAATTTGAGATCATCCTTTGTAAAAGCGCCATTAAAAGGGTTGGACGAATTGAGGCTAACGGCCCATTCGAACAATGCTTAAAAGATTTCACAGCGAAGCGATATCGATCTGTCAGTGTCAAAAGTGACGTTTTTGGTTGAAGAAATGTCACTTTAAACACTAACAGATCGGTATTGTATCGCTGTGGCATCTTATAAGAATTGTTCAAATTGGGCCGTATATCAATGGATCAAATCGTACTAAAAAAGTGACGGTTCTATAAAATATGTAGAACAATTAAGACTGCAAAAGATATACTTTTGAACGTGAATCAGATACTTTGGCTTGTTGTTTCAACCGCTACTATTCATGCTGACAGTACTATAAGGGGTACAGGGTGCCTAGTCAACATGCCATCTGTCACTGTCGCATTAATATGGGTGTGTGATAGAGAAAGATGACTAGGCTACGCTACGGAGAGTTAATGATTGGCATGTTCGTTAACAAACATATGTTTCTGAACGCAACCATGTATGTATACGACCGAATGATTTTATTACTGTATCCATTCGCCGACTCACTCACTCTCTTCTTTCTCAACAACTCCACGGTTAACATCGCTCTGTAATTAATATCCGTTTTTTAGTGAAAATACACAGTTTTCATCGATAAAAAGTGACTTTTAATTATCCACCATCAACATCAGTTCAAGTTCGGAAAGGTTATAAAAAGTTTGAAATAATCTCAGAATTTTCTGGAAAATTTCATAGAGAAGTTTCATTTTGGAAACGGAAAAGTTCGATCCCCATCCAAAAATATGAGACGTTTCCGAATTTTTCAATGTGAAATTGTCGCCATTTTGAAAACAAACTGACGGCACATGAGTAATATATGGGGCTACTTGCTTACCAGGGGCCCATTTCTAGAACGGTATTAGACTATTATTATTCGAAGTCCACGAACTGTCAAGTCGTATGGGTTACCATGGCAACCTACAAATTATTTATTTTATTTAATCGTATGGCATACATATCGTAAAAATAGAGACAATATAATTAATTAAATGTCTACACATAGACCAGTCAGCCACTTCATGGCTTCGTCGCTCAGGGTGATCAGGTCTTCGGGAGGACCGGCGACATAACGCGTTATAGGGCATACAAATTATATTAGACTATAATACCGTTCGAGGTTTGCGGACTAATATTATTATAGTCTAATACCATTCGAGAAATGGCTCCCAACTCATGGTGTGAAAAAAAAGAAACGCATCATGATTTTTTCAAAATAGCATTAACCCTTTACAAGTTCACAGTTCAGGGCCCAGCAATTACAAGAGACATATTGATTATGTCCGTCGTGAGCGAGGCGACCTCTGACAATTCTTCTGCCCAATTCAATGCCATTGTCTCTGAAGATGACCAAGTTGACCAACAAACAGACCAATTTGAAAGATCGGAATGAAAATATGAATGATAAATGATATCATTCAGTTAGGAATCGCGTATTTCGCTCGTACGTCTGTACATGTATTGGCACAGGCGAGACGCATGATAACTAAATAATATGATACAAATATCAATCTGCGGTGGCAACATGGTTCCATTTTTATCACTTGTCACTATGCCCGTCACTTTCGCGCTTACATACTTGTTAGAACGTAACAGGCATGGCGACAAATGATAAAGAGAAGACCATATTAGCCCTACTGGTGTCGGTGTACGTTTGAATTGGCCTGCAAGTTGACCAAGAGAGTGACTATTTTTAGGCTTTTTACCCTTATAATAAGGCACAGAGACGATCGCTAAATGTTATTGTTGGTTATAATAAAATCTTTAAATCGGGAATAAAATCTTTAAAAACTGCAGTCGACATACGCTGAAACGCTTTTGCATGAAAATAAACTAAAAGAAGCCTAAAATTACCCATACAGTTTCAACCACAAATAACAATGTTTGGTAGCAACCCATACTAAACTTGTGTGAGACTTTTTTACAAAACAAAACTTTGTCAAATATAATTTATTACGACCAGCAATCAACTACTTATTCCGTTAGAAGCTTTAAAAACTATATAATAATAATAAAATCGAAACAAATCAAACGTAGGAATATTGTTACTTATGGTTAATCCAGGAAAGAGAAATAAGCCGTCGTTCACTTTTTTTAATGGTAAGAAGAATACCAATTTGTTTTCTTTTAGACAGATTACTTCTGAAAATATTGTTTACCAAAAATGGTTCTTGAAGACCCCTGTTAGTTTTAAAAGACCTATCCAATGACACCCCACACCACCAAATTCACTCCCACTTTTCGTGTAGGGAAGGTAACCTATTTTTTAATTGACCGATATATCCATGCCAAATTGCAGCTTTCTAGCTTTAACGATCACCAAGCAAAGCCGCGGATGGACAGACAGACGGACATGGCGAAACTATAAAGGTTCCTAATTGACTATGCAACCCTAAAAAATTACAAAAAATGGCTTACAAAAGCAGTTGATATCAAAGGTAGGCATCGTAGAGCATCTAAGTCACCTAGCAACGAAAACCGTCATCCCATTCTTTAGAAACATCGCACCACTTTCCTACATTATGTCACATATCGGGGCTAATTTCGATCTTTGTCACCGTACACTCCAGGCCACGGAAATGTCAAGGCAAATAATGCCCATCTCTAACTTGGAATTAAAGTGCTATACGTAACTTTCATTTTACAAGCGATTACACTTCTAATATCGACAAGTGTAAAGCTTCGAATCGTGTGAGCGTTAATGATAGATTTGAGCCAATTTGGGATTGAAGAAGAGATATCATGACCACCTCAACAATAACGTGACGAAACCCAAAAAATAAACACTCTTAATAACTTGCTCAGATTTGACAGCTACAATTAGGGTACTGTCACGGTATGTCCGACTGTCACGTCCACACGTACACCTAAATAGTCATTAGAGGTAAATTTTAAGGATGGTATAAATAACATTTTTTGATGGGAGACAGCACACATCTCAACTGCATCCTGTGGCAGACACATCTGAGATGAAGATCTTTCTGGTTAGTTTTTGTCATTCGTCTTATATTTAACTTTCTTGTTCCTCGATAATACTCGTAATCCAGGAGCACTAAAGTTAGAAGTCAAGATAACTACGAGTGTTATAAATATATAAAACTAAAGACTACAGATGTGCCGAAACTAAAGAGACAGAAGTCGTGGAAAGTTTCCAAAAAGTTCTCAGAAGTTTCAGGAAAATTTCACAGGATACAAAAGAAAACTTTCATTTTGGAAATGTAAAACATTTCGATAACTAAGTTTCAACTTTTCCATGATTTTCGCAATTTCTCTCTGATACTCTCTGACGGGAAACTCTCTCACAGCAGATCTGCAAGACGAACAATATGGTTTCAGTGTTATTATCGGGAGCAAGCAGGACTTTTTCACACTATTTTACTATCGAGTTATACTTTTTGTGTCGTGAAGTGTACAGTGATATTAGGGTTAATAAATGAAAGTGCAACGATTTCATATGACAATGGATTGTGAACAATACAGTTTGTATTTGGCTTAGAAGCCTTTGTTACGATAGTAGGATGCGTTGATGGGATTAATAAATGCTTTCTCTTTATTGCAATTATTATTTAATATTTAGGTAAATATGACATAATAATGAAAATGGAGAAATAGTGCGAACTTAGTGCTCATCATTTTCCTAGCGTGTTTCGCTACGGCTCATGGGAATCTGGGGTACGCTTTGCAACTCATCTCATGACTTGGATTTCGTAATTTAAAAGAACTGATAAAGTGGTATGGTTTTCACCAATTATCAAAAATTATTATTCAGTTATTTAGAATATTTTGATGTTTTGAAATATATACTTATTTTTAAGTTTTGTATTCATTTATTTTCAGATAATCTGCCTGACCTCTGGCCTGGCTTCATCTGAGAAGCTAGACAGGAGTTACCTTCCACCACCAGGGTCCAAATATTCAGGAGGTAGTCCAGGAGACATCGATGTACCTCTTGAATTTCCCAAGCAAACACCTACGGGACGACCGCAGCTAGAAAATGGAACACCTGAAAAAGAACTAGGCGTTTTCCGACGCCCAGCTCCAACAAGGACCCCGGATAGCCAGAAACCTGGATTCACCTACTTCCAAAACTCTTACCCTGTCCCTAAAACTACTACATCGTATGCTATAACTCAGACCACTACTTTCCCCGCTGGTTATGAAGGCTTAGATCAGCCTAATGCCTTCGTAAATGGCTCAAATATCCAACCAGGGCAGATTTATCGACAGCCAATCAGAGGACCAGGCCAAGGACCTAGCTATGACCAATATCGACCGGGACTGAGCCAATCTACTGTAGCTCCTTACGGAACCACTGCAAGACCTCCATTCCCAAACAATTTTAATGGTCTCGAATATTTGCCACCAGTGAGCAACAAGCAATCCCCTGGCCAAGTGGGTTCTAATCAAGATGGCTCCGCTTACCCATCTGATCTGCCCCAAGGGCCTAAATACCAAGACGGAGTCTCAGTGAATCAACCAGGTTTCAATCAACAAAACCAATTCATAGGCAACCAAAACGTACCGTCAACGGCAGCACCTCAATATCAAAATGAACGATTTGGCCCAACAGGACCTGCCTCTCAGCAAGCCCAGAAACAATTTGTAGGAAGTCAGTTCCCTTCATCAACAGCGGCGCCTCAATACGAAACTGGTCAGAGATTTACTACCCCTGGAGCAAACCAGCAGAACCAATTTTCAGGAAATCAAGAGTTTCCATCATCAACTGCTGCTCCTCAATACCAAGGTCCTCAAAAGTTGACTACCCCGGGATCAAATCAGCAAAACCAATTTTCAGGAAATCAGGACTTTCCGTCGTCAACTTCATCACCCCAGTTCCAAACTGGACAAGGAATCATAACTCCTGGATTAAACCAACAAGTGTTTGGATCCCGAGTTCCTAGCCAGCAGAATCAATACACTCAGTATCAAGGAAACCAGTTCCCTTCGTCTACTGCAGCGCCTACGCCTGGATTGATTCAACATAACCAATATCCAGGGAATGAAAATTACCCTTCAACTGCAGCCCCAGACGGACAACGTTTTACCACCCCCAGTCAAATCCAAGGGGGATTCATTCTTGGCCAGCGACCTTTTGGTTCTCGTATGCAGGGTAATCTATATCCTGGTAATCAAAACATACCTTCATCCACTGTTGCGCCTCAATTCCAAGATGGGCAACGTTTTACTACCCCAGGATACGTACAAGAAGGCTATGGATCTTCAGTGCCTTCGCAGGCAAATCAGTACCAGTATCCAGGAAGCCAAAATACACAGACATCCACGACTGACCCGCAATACCAGACTGGCCAACAGCTAACTACTCGACCAAGTGGCCAGAATTTCCCACCATTTGATGCTCCTTACTATCAAAATGGACAACGTTATTCGACCCCTGGGCAATATCAAGGACAATTGGTTCCTCAACAAAAGTTTGGGACTCCTGGCCAACTTCAACCTGTAGGTAATCAAAACTATCCATCATCTACCGTCCCTTCACAATACGAAGATGGCCAGCGCTATTCAACTCCCGGATCCCAGCAAATATTTGAATCTCCCCAACAAAATCAGTATGGAAACCAGAAATTCCTGACTTCAACTACAGTTCCTCAATACCAAGACCAACGCTTCTCCACCCCCGGCCTTTTCAACCAACCTTCTTATCCAGGATCTTCCGCTGCCCCACAAAATAAACAAACACTTGCGCCTACTCCAGGAACCAATCAGCAAGGTATACCAAGCCAACAGAATCAATACCAGCGTCCAGTCTACAATCAACAGTTCCCGTCATCAACAGCAGCACCGCAACGTTTTATTCCCGGATCCCAACCCCGGTTCGGTAATAACATCGCTACACCTGAAACGGAAGTAGCATTTCCACAAAAAGGATTACCTGGAAATGACAATTATGGGAGCACCCACCGTCCTGGTTCTCAGACCCAAGCTGGCTCCATTTATGGTACTGCTCCAAGCTTATCCAGCCAAGGATTTCCGAGTACAACAGTGGGAACTTACCCAGCCGGAGATTTTGCTTCTACACCTGGTTTTGGAACCATTGGTGGACGTAGACCTGAACGTCCTCAGGCCGAGAGCGATAGAAACGCGGAGATTTTATCCTATGAAAACATACTTACCCCTGAAGGTTACTTTTACAGTTATGATACATCTAATGGTATTCATGCTGATGAAACTGGAGAAGTAGGTAATGGCACTAGAGCTCAAGGAGGTTTCACCTACACTGGCGATGACGGAAAAGTGTATAGCGTGGTTTATACGGCAGATGAAAATGGTTTTCAACCCCGTGGTGACCATTTACCGACCCCGCCACCAATCCCTGAAGCAATCCAACGAGTTATCGATCAAGCAAACTTGGATAAGGAAGGCGGAATTGATGATGATGGTAAGATAAACAATAATTGCCTAACACGTAACTAGATTCCATCTAAATTAATTCTGCAGTGACATAGTGTAACAGTGCTATTAACTATTAACTGCATATTTTTGTAGGATTTTTACGTTTTACGAAGTTTTGCGCTTTACGATAAAGGCTAATAATATTTTGTTTACAGGTTCTTACAATGAAGAAAAATACGGATACATGAAATACGAAGGTCCATTAACTAGGTTCAGGCCAAAGAATAGGACAGTGTCTTTGATTAATGGAGCAGATATTCCGGAAAGAAGTGAAGATGGTTTTGATGGAAAAAACAGAAATATCTTTAGACCAAGTTCAAAGGCAGGAAGTACAGAGGATTTAAAACCAGAGACAGACTTTCAAAAAAGCGATATAAATGAGTCAGATTTAGAAGATATTGACATGGATGATGGAGATTACAATCAGAATAATTACAAGGAAGGTAAGCGTCCCAGCGTAAAGCGCCCGAAACCTATCAAAAATTTAACCGTGGAAGATAATAGACAGAACCGATTGAAAGAAATAAAAACACCAATGAAACCTGATGTTAATTCCAATAAAGATAATTCCAGTCACCGTCCGACATCAAACGGCGAACATGAAGACGACGACGAGTTTGAAGAACCTGAGGACAAAGATGACCTAAAAGATTCTGATGAGTTTGACTTCGATTCAGATCTGGTGAACTACAAAGATGACCCTAATAATAGAACTGACTTCCATGGTCTGAACAAGTATCTCCCGGAATCTAAGAAAACGAACAGGAAAAATATGTCTGGTAAAAAACGACCAATCGTGCGAGTTAATGGTATAAAGCCTGTAACTGAAAGTGGAGCTGAACTAACTGGAGAACATTATAACGAACGAAATCAGGACAATAAACCTGACTTTGAAGATGAATCACGCACACGCATCCCATCAAGGAAAAATAAATTCGGACAGAAAGTCAAAGACCAGTCCAAAATAACTGGTCAGACTTTACCGCTTGCCAGTGACGACGAAGCCAATACGTACGACGACGATGAAATTGACGCGAATGAAGAATACGATTCTGATGATGCCACTAAGCTAGTAATCAATAACCGCAAAAACAAGCCGGCAACTTCTCAATCAAAAAATAAAATTTCTGGTAAGCCTAAGCGACCGTCTACGAACCAACAGGCAGGTATTTCTAGCAAAAAAGAGGACTCATCATACAAGGAAGCTGGTTACGAATATATTCCACCACAACGAAAGTTTGGCTCAGAAGAGGCCACCAAGTTTCCATCTAGAACAAATCAAAAGGGAGTACAGACGACCGTGCGTCCTTTCCTAACTAAAAACATTTATGGCGATGACGAACCTACTAATGAATA
The DNA here is from genome assembly GCF_033807575.1 of Cydia pomonella. Lineage (NCBI taxonomy): Eukaryota > Metazoa > Arthropoda > Insecta > Lepidoptera > Tortricidae > Cydia > Cydia pomonella. Next base: position 3,928,767 of record NC_084720.1, read on the forward strand.
TATCGATCAATACGGCAATGTTAAGCCTGGTCAATCGAGACACCCAATGCCTCCTCAGAAGTATCCTGGTTATAACCAGGGCGGTAACATTTATGGGCAGAATAACCCTGAAGAGAATCATGATGAAGGAAGGAGACCGATTTCATTTGAAACTTCTCGCCGACCCTTTGGAAGGCCACAAACCACAGTAACACCTCGATATCAGGAGCAAGGCGTGACTGGGCAGGAAGATGAGAGTTATAACCCTGTATCAAATCAAAATCAAGGATTCTCTACAACTAGGAGACCTATCTCATACGGAACATCTCAGCGGCCTTTTGAAAGACCAAAGTCCACTGTAGCTAGTCAGGAGGGTGACAGTTACAACCCTGAATTAAATCAAAATCAAGGATTCTCGACAACTAGAACACCTGTCTCATATGGAACTTCTCAGCGACCTTTCGGAGGACCAAAATCGACTGTAGCCCCTCAATACCAAGACCAGGGAGAAACTGATCAGGTGTACAATGAACCTTCCAACCAAGGATCTCAAGGACCCGGAAACAAATTATTCTATAACACTGACGCTCCGAATAGAGGAACGGGTGGTAATGTATTCAGCTCTACAACACCGCTGCCACCATCAGGGCCAGACTCGTCAAATCAACGTCAGGAACAGTATCAGAATAGACCTACTAATGTTCCTTATTATGAAACTACCTCCCCTAGTGGAGAGACCTATAAAAGGCCTGGATTTCACAGACCCGGTCAAGTGCCTAGCACGACTTACAGACCAAACTACAGCTTCGGAGATAAGACTAGTCCTGTAGCTGCTGATAGTTCCGGACGTCCGATTTACAGCACTAACGCTCCTGCTCTCGACCGAACTCTAAAACCTACATACTCCTTAAAACCTAATGGAGACTCTAATAATCAACAAGATCGATTCAGAACGAATGTAGGTCGCTTTGGAGTAACTTCTGGTCCTGAAACACTTGGATATCAATCCACTTCAGCACCAATCGGCGAAGATTTCAGTGGACCAAAGCAACCCCAAAGATTTGATCCACAAACCGGATACCATTATAAATAAATACGACTTGTTGACTATTTAAGGATTGTATGAACACGGCTATTATGAAATAAAAATGTTATTTTGAATATTATATGATCTTTAACTCCCATAAAAACATGGAAAAATCCTGGGTCAAACATATTTCGTAAAATTAAACGTTTTCTTTTGTTTAATAGTAAACATCTGTAAAAAATAAGAAGTGATTCTTGAAACTTAGATATTTTCTTGATTATTTATAATCCATAATTATAACTTTGTATAAATAAAACAATAAAAGACCCTCAACACAATGAAATGGATGAACTGTTGGATGTCTAAAAACCTACGCTAGAATACCTGCTTTAAAAAAAAAAAACGCATCCAAATTGATTTACCCGTATAAAAGCTATGGTGCCGTAAAAGACCTTTGTACTGTGATACTAATCAAACCAATTGTAAAATTAAACATTTAAGTATTAATTTGTTGTTCTTATAGATAGATTTCCAGCTCATTTTGTAACTCATCTTTTATCAAGATTTCTATCACATTATGTTATAATCCTCACATAAAAACCTCAATCTTAATTACAGATCACTTTACAAAATGCAATGACGTTACAAATCTCAATTGGTGTTAAAAAACCTCTTACGATCCAATACTCGACTTGACAAGTATTTGCTTAACAAAAAGATCGGTTCTTTGTGTATAGATAAGTGAGATGCATAGGAGCGTGCTGAGTCATTGACTCATTGAACTCTGCTGTGGATTCCTGTGTCAGTGCGCAAGCGCAATGAAGTCGAACTTTTAGCCAAACCAGTGACATGTGACCTAGTTGGTCAGACGCCTTATCGTGAACATCGAAAATCCAAATTACGTTATTTGCTTTTCGAATGTGCAAGTTTCTCTGTTTGTGGTAAGCCGTTAGAACTCGAGGCTATATTTGAAGAACAAGTCAGTTAGTATTTACCAACCTAAACTAATACGATCTTCACTCATATTAATCTAAGACGAGACTAAGTAATTAGAAGTTGTAAATAAAATTAAATAAAAAATATTTATTTCAGACTCATAAAATCCATATCTTTTTAGTCTCACTTAAACTCGGAATCCTATAAACTAAATAATAAAAGTTTGAACTAGAGGTTTTATAAGATTCTGCGCATAAAAGACTTTTGAGTATTCTCTAAAATGTATCTGTTTTAAAGCATGAATGATATGAAAAAAACATGCACCCAAAAAAAATGCGCAGATTTTCTAAAAGCTCTGCGTTTCTAGAGAACACAGGTTTGAAATATAATTCGAAACCTTCAAGTTATTGAGGTCTAAAGAACTAAGTCGAGCCAATAGGGAACCCCACAGAAATCTTTAACTAATTCCTAAAACGTGACCTTGAAACTCACAACTTAACATGATACCAACTTCGCATTATCCGATCTCGATGCGATATAACGGATTACTTGAGAAATCGTCTCGTGCATGTCGTGCTCGATACTGTTGGAAACTCCTTGTGCAATCTCAAAGTTCATCAAAAGCTTTCGTAGGCGGCTCCATCTGTTGCAATTTAGATACACTTTTTAGAGCTTGAGAAGAGCGCGCATATTAAAAGGTCCGTAACTATTTTAAAGGATGATGTTACCAATTTTTGTAGCAGTGTGTGAAATATTCAATAGATGGCGTTTTAGAGGCTAAAGCTAACCTTAAGTTCGTAGCTTTTTACTTGTAAGATTAACATATATATGTGTTGGACTGGGTATTATAAAATAATATACATATCTACCCTGTCGCATTGAAATACACTTTAGACCTCGCGATAAGCTTAAAATTTGTAAAAAAAAAAACTTATTTCAATCAGTCACGGCAAACTCACAATACGAGTAGTTTTAAATGCCATTGACCCTACTGGTACCTTAGGCCAACTTCCGCCATTTTGAACATATTCCAAAAACCGAAACGCCAAAAAAACTACTTAACTACCGAACCTGATTACAGAATTTCACGAGAAGGTTAAGAAATGCGACCTGCAGAGGAGAACATATGACATACGAATTTTTGCTCAAGCTGAAACAAAGACCTTCGGTAACGCTCGATCAATAAAAATTTTGGAATATCTTGTCAGTATAAATAAAAACCTATAAGTATATAAGTACCACCACAGTGTTACGTACCTAACTTAATATTTATAAAACTTGTATTTTATGCATGTACTAAATAATTTATGTGTTATTGTGATCGAAATTTATCTGTACCCCTAGTGTAAATATTTTCTACAGCGAAACGTGACGTCCGCGTTAGCGTTAAGTGTCATTTTGTATGAGATTTTTGACTTTCCAAAACGTCCCGCTTGGCGCGCTGTTCAAAAACCCATACAAAATGAGACTTAACGCAAACGCGTACGTCACGTTTCGCTATCGACTAAAATTACACTAGGGGTACTGTTTCCTCTTTTTTACAAGTTTTTATTAAAATTAAAATTAAATTAAATTAAATATCATTTATTTTCAGGCAACTATGGCCCATATGTGACGACCGGTCTGGCCTAGTGGGTATATAGTGACCCTGCCTACGAAGCTGATGGTCCCGGGTTCAAATTCTGGTAAGGGCATGTATTTGTGTGATGAGCATGGATATTTGTTCCTGAGTCATGGGTGTTTTCTATGTATTTAAGTATTTATAAAAAATTATATATTATATATATCGTTGTCTAAGTACCCTCAACACAAGCCTTATTGAGCTTACTGTGGGACTTAGTCAATTTGTGTAATAATGTCCTATAATAAAAAAAATATATATATACATAACTTACAGACTAACACACATACAATAATAAAAATCTTAAAATATAAATATCATTTGTTAAAGGCCTATTTTAGATATAAGCTAGTTATAGTAATCATCTGTATATATTATATCCATTATGTATATTGTTATTGTCAATAAATACAATTCCAATATCATTTTGACGACGCAGTTTTCGGTCGCGCCATCTGTTCTGGTGCGGGATTCGGCAGATTCCCACGAAACCGCCGAAATATCACACCTTTCGGCCAGAAGTCTGCGCTCGCGATGGATTTAACTAGCCCTGGGTGCGTAGCCAACGTGCCAATCGTTGACGCCGACGACCGAACGTAATTGTCACTGTCGCACTAATATGGAAGAGTGATAGAGAGAGATGACTACGCTACGCTACGGAGCGTTAACGATTGACACATTGGCTAAGCACCCTGTTAGTATGTATGTGTGGGAGCATCCAAGATTTGAAAGCTAAATTTGACCCACTTTCCGATTTCCGATTGAGCTGAAAATTTGCATACATATGTAAGTCGGATGACAGTGCAATATTATTGTACAGATCGAGCTGATATGATGCTGGAGCCCGGAGGTGGCCGTAAAAAACTCTGTGATAAAACAACGCAACTTAATTATATTTAGGCTTTTTAGAATAAGGTTGTTTCCATCTACAAATCTTAGGGCAGAATTGTATCCCAATAAATGTTAAACTACTTTTAGGGGACCTGTAATGACCATATTTTTGTAAATATTTAATTTAAAATATCTGTCTGCACACGTCACGTGACCAAACTCGAAACGTCATTGAAGATTCTGATGACGTCACAACTCTCGGATTGACACTGTTGACAGGTAGGCGATAAACAACAAATGACAAATGTCAGTTGACAGTTCGTATCTTCTACGTGTGTATGTAGTTATGTGTCAAACCATAAACTGTGACGTCACACAATTTTCAAAGAGCGTTTTGGGCGCGAAAGCATCTGTCATAATATATTTTGTTAATTTAACATATTTAAAGCCGTTTTTAGTATAAAAGTTGAATTTTAGGGCCACTTTTAGTAAATATAGAACGTAATACAAGCGTTTCAAAAAATTAGAAACAACCCTATTGTCTTTGCTTGTGGAAAGAAAAGTATAGTTGAAAAAATTAAACTTTTGCCAAAAACTTATTTCATTATATTGATACAAGTTTAATCATAGTTTATGAATAGCATACGTAAAGGCCGTACAAGTTTTTATACATATTTTTATAATAGAGCAAAGATTACGTAAAATGTAATTTGCACTACAAAATAAATTAGAGCAAAAACACTAAATTGCCGATGATTGGTACCCTTGGCTCCCTTGTCCTTGGAATCGGCTCTGAACTTGACACGAGCCGGAACCGGACCAATAAATGGCCCCCTTTGACCCCATTACGACCACAAAAACACAGACACAAAAAATGCTTAGAATTCATCTGCTTTTTACGTTTATGTTTCTTTTTATGCCGTAGGCAGTTTTTGTTGATTTAACTGGACACAGGTAGGTTTTGATATTATATCGACATTATGTTGCAAGACTTGTAACTCTAAGTAAGTACTATTTATCAATAAGTTTTTGTGAAAAATTTAATATTTCTACTCGTCGATTGTAATGGTTGAATTAAGATATCGTATACCAAACTATAATTGTGTACTTTTCATTTATGGGCTCCCAACTCAACCATAAGATTCATTTCGATACGCTGTAGTCAACTGAAAAAAAATTGAACAAACACGTGCCGCCGCGCTCTCATAGAAAAGACTGAACAAGGGCGGGGCGCGGGGAGGGAGTCGCGCGTTTATATGTACAATTTTGTCTACTTAATTATTTAGGGTTTATAGTAAAAAAATATTATTTTTGATGATTCGTAGAAAAAGTATTGTGTACAATAGTGATATAATCAACCTTATCAATCTCGTCCCTAACTTAGGCAACTCAGCAAGCTTCGTTGATATCATGATTATATAAAATACTATTTTGATACAAGCTACTATCGCTGACTGTACTTTTATTTCAACAGGCAACTAATACCCGTTTTTTTTTATACTACGTCGGTGGCAAACACGCATACGGCCTGCCTGATGGTAAGTAGTCTCCGTAGCCTATATACGCCTGCAACTCCAGAAGAGTTACATGCCCGTTGCCGACCCTAACCCTCCCCCCCCCACTAGATGAGCTCTGGCAACCTTACTCTCGGATGACATCGTTGATGCTGGCGTGTCGGGGTATGCGGCCGACGCTTCTGCCACAAGAGAGTCCATGGTGACCATATGCTGACCAGATTAATGAAAATTGGTAAGTATCTCAGTAGACAAAAATGTAGTATAAAAGACATAAACGCGTGACTATTTATTCTTTTCCATGGGAGCGCGGCGGTATTTGTCAAAGTTTTTAATAGTTGACTACAGCGTATCGAAATTAATATTATGGTTGAGTTGGAAGCCCATACATAAAAAAAAGTACGCAGTATACGAAATATTAATTCAACCATTACAGTCGACGAAAGCTTTTAGACTTAAAATAGGTGCGTCAGGCTAGTCTCGCAACAGGAGGGCGGACTTATGACAGGTTATCTGCCAACTTGACGACTAATCAGCCTACGTTTGCCAATATCAAAATTAATAAGTGTATTTAGCTGCAATATTCGCTAGTAGGCTCATTTTATCCTGTCAAAAAGCATCACGCTTGCCATCAAACACCGGGTAATCAATCCTAATCTGAACTAAATTTCGCAAGTTAGCCAGCAAGTGCTCATCCAATAGGTCATCAGGTCACATAGACTGGTGCAGTATGAAAGGTCATAATGGCTAGGTGTTTCTTGAGACTTAAGACGTTTTGTCTGGGGGCAAATTATGGGCGTGGCTAGCCTACCGCGATGAAGAGTTGTGGTTTAAGGCGATTATTGTTATGGTTATAGAACGTTCGTGTTTAAAATCCTGAGGCTCAATAAATTGATCAAAAATTCTGAAAAAACATGTTATTATTAAGCTTCTCAATATAGTTTAATTATTTTGTGGAAAACAATAATTACTAAGTAAAAAAGCCTTATTTTTTGTTAGAACTTCTCAAAAACTCTTTCTTCTTCTTCTTGTCCTAAGCCTTATCCCATTATCTGGGGTAGGCTCTCCTTGTCTGCCGTTTCCACTGGTCCCGGTTATGGGCTACTGTTTACATATCTACTTCTATCTCTTTGTGTGTGTGTGTGTGTGTGTGTGTGTGTGTGTGTGTGTGTGTGTGTGTGTGTGTGTGTGTGTGTGTGTGTGTGTGTGTGTGTGTGTGTGTGTGTGTGTGTGTGTGTTTGTGTGCGTGCGTGCGTGCGTGCGTGCGTGCGTGTGTGTGTGTGTGTGTCAAAACTGTACGTACGTACGAACGTACCTATTTGAAGCAGAAAGCGACAATTTTGCCAGTAATAAACGACGCTCTTGTATTTTTGCTTCTAAAATACCTTTGAGATATCTTTACTTCTATGTTTGTCACAAATTATAACATCGTTAATATTGGTTCTGCTGTAAAGTATTTTAATATTCTATTTCGCGCGTGGCTGTTCAATCAAGGTCATTGAAGGTACAACTTGCCTTAAATATATGTCTGTGTCTGTACATTAATTCTGATGTAATCGAAGAAAGATTGATTTACATTATAAGGATGCATAATAAGTTGCTTCAACGATCTGTCTGATTATAGTTGATTTTCATGATTTGTGGCTCTGGTACTGAAAGCTAAGTTAAAGAGCGAAGTTTAAGTCTTTAACAGATACCGGAATTATTGTGGTATTTTTAAACTGTCATAGGGAGTTCTTATTTATCGACTTCTAATACACATATACTCATATCGATACAATGTACTTACTAACTTACTCCGTTGGCTCAGCGACCCAAAATGAGACTTGGCCTCCGACACAAGACAGCGCCACTTTTCTCGGTCCTGTGCGACCTCTCGCCAATTGTCGACTCGAAGCTCGCGCAGATCCGCCTCCACCATGTCGCTCCAGCGATACCTAGGGCGTCCGATAGGACGTCCTCCTGCTAGGCGACCCAGGTACGCTCTTTTTACGTTCCGGTGTTCGTCCATTCTCTCAAGGTGGCCCAACCAACGGAGTCGGAGTCGGAGTGTGTGGGAGTGTGTGGCCTCCGTAAAATACTGGGCCCCAAACGAAGACCGGATGGAAGTTGGACAGTCCTTAAGAACCGTGAGATTGAAGACCTAGTGGCTGAACCTAACATCATGGGAGAAGTATACAATGTAGAACACAAACTATTGAAAAGTCATAATAGTTAATGGATATTTGTCTGTAAAAGAAGTAACATAAGCAGATAATATGGAAAAAAATATAGCTACGTATTTATTTTATAAAGAAAGTCATGGAATATTTGGTAGCACTAAAGCAGACTTTGAACGTGAATAAATACGGAACTGAAGTAATTGAATATGTAACTAGCAAGTTTTCATAGTTTTTATATTAAATTTGGACTAGATTAGTTCGTTTGATGGCGATTGGGGACTTCAAAGTACTCCCGAAATAGAGATGTACAATAAACATACAAGCGGAAATATGAGCAAACTGAGCTACCGTCCAAAACAGTCAATCATAACCCTTCCTTTTTTTGGAAGATAACCAAATAAATATTTCAATTTCCTTCAAACCCAATTGCAGTACGCACCTCACGCAAGAATGCACTCTGGTTCCATCTATGGTGGGTCAGAGGCCAAGTATAGATATGGAATGCTAGGCTTACGAAATGATTCATTTTTCTGGCCTTGGTATTAACAAATCATGTCAATACTGCCAACGTTGCATTTGCCGTTGGAGATTGGGATCTAGTTCGAATTTGATTCATAGATTATGTTCTTAAGCTGCAGAGACATATTGTTAGATTTGATGTTAGATATATGTGTATTGTTTGTATTAATTTGAGTGGTATGGATAACAATAGATGATTAGCATTTAAAAACAAGGTTTTATTGTGTGTGCATTAAAAATGCATAATGAGGCGGAATATCCTTGTGTTTCTGTAAGTTTTGAAATGTATATTGGAGCAAAAAGAGGTTTGCATATCTGTCTAGTATCATAGCTTCCTTTATTCGTAATTTTTAATACACTACATACACCGGGATCATTCTACAAAAATCTCCTTCGCCTGACCATACCTATTCGCAAGTTCCCAGGAAATCCCGCTTTATTAACATCTCATTTTGAAGACTGTGTAACGGTGTAACTGATGCCAAGTTACATCTACAACTAAAACAGCTAAGCGCACAACTCTCTCAGAAGTATACTCTTAGTCTTTTAGAGATATTCATCAAGGCGGTTGAACATTCGCCATCAGATATATCGGGCCGGCCAAGGTGGTCACAAATATCTGAACACGCCTCTATTGTCAAAGCGTTAGAGTGCGTGTTCAGATATTTGTGACACTTTGGCCGCTCCGATATATCTGATGGCGACTGAACTATTGTAAAACAAACAACTAAGTAATAAAACCATTTCAAAATAAACATTAGTAACAGTCCGATTTCAATCCACCTAGAGGCCATCACAACTTCTGCAATTTGCTTCAATTCACGATTTGATTGATGATCCGTATATTTAGATTATTCTGTATTTGTATTTGCCTGAAGGCCGCCACTTTCGTGGCAATCGGTGGAGCTATTTAGTTAATGACCGAGTAATGTCTTACTATTTTAGAAGTTTTTTACATTTCATCCTGTTTTAAAATTGCGTGTAAGTGTACGTAAATCTTATCTTATACCTTTAAACGAGCAATTCTTGTATACACCGTGTTTTTAATGAATTGCGTTAACTCCGGGGTTTCGGTAAGTATGTTTAAGGAAACTAAATGGCATACTTAGTTAATTTTCAAAAAAAAAAAATTTTTGTTTTTTTTTTTTAATATTTTTATTTTTATCGAAAGTAACTAAATGTTGCATATAGCGTTGTTGTAACACGGGCATTACATTTAACTCAACCAAACAATTGAAAACTGTGATATATCAATGTCATTTCTAACATCGATCGTCCGAGATAGTGCGTATGTTTAGTAGCAAATGTATGAATTCGCACTAAACACTAATCAATAAGTAAACAGGCCCTAAGGCAAGTGTACACGCTCGTAAGGGCCTTATAATATAAAAATGTATGATTGATTATCTTCGAAATGGAGTTAATTAGAATATCGGTGTCTTTGAGAAAGTTACTTAATTTAAGCTCAGAAATGCACTCTCGAAATTAACGCAAATCAAATAAAACGCGGTGTATATATTTATATATATATTTCTGTGATCTCGGAAACGGCTCTAACGATTTCGCTAAAATTTGGTATATGGGAATTTTTGGGGGTATACAATCTATCTAGATTAGTCTTATGTTTGGGAAAACGCGTGTTTTCGAGTTTTCATGCGTTTTTTTTTCGACGCAGAATATGGTCGCTAATTTCGTGTTGCCCGCCACTGTCCGTCTGGTCCAGCGGGTTAAGACGCGGATTGCTAAACGAGTGTTACGGGTTCGAATCTCGCCCGGTGACTGACTTTTGTTTTTTTTTATATGTTCAAGTTTATATATATTTTTTTAATTTTTATTGTTTTATACAAGTTTAATTTAGTAAAAAAATGTAGTTAAGATTATCACCTATACACCACCATATCAATAAATAGTTATAACCGAGCAAAGCTCGGTCGCCCAGGTACTGTTACTAAAGAGGATAGGCCACGGCCGCTTCTCCATATAAACGTAGTCCCCATTTTCCCCTCTGGGTATTGACGTAATGGAAAATGTTTTTACATATTCTGATGTATATTAACCATTATGCCCATATGCTATGGGCCTGTAACCCAGTCACTAGCTACGATAGGTGTTTATGCGCCCCCACGGTACGTGTGCACGGTGTTGTGTGTGAATGTAGGCTTCATAACGGTTTAGCAACACCTACTTTTTCGATTAACTTCTCTATTTCCGCTAACCAAAGGTTGTCTGGAAGAGATCGCTTTTTAGCGATAAGACCGCCTGTTGTCTGCCTCTATACATTTCATCAATTGTTTATTTTTCTTGTATCTTTTTATTGAGGTGTGCCAATAAAGAGTATTCTATCTATCGATCTATCTACGTGTGGTGTGGTGGAGGCGCAGGGCGCCCCTGGTGGCCGAGCCGCGCGCGCGCACCGGGTTGATGCGCACGTCCCCCCTTTTTTTTTGTGGCTTTCCCCTCTTGTGTTTTGGCAGGAGGGATTTTGCCAATGACGACGTTTTAAGACGTACCACGCACGATAAGCATGTTCGGTGTATGATAAATTTTGGTTTGGTAAAAGGACTTATCCTTGGACGAGCCCTTCGCACATTTAACCAAGTTGCCAATCAAACTGACGTATTTTATTGTTCCGAGAATGATTTTGCAAAAGTTGCATTGTTTGTGTTGTGTTATTCTTAGTTATAGTATAGGTATACCTAGTCACAGTAGTAGTATAAGTTATAGTATTTTTTTAAGTACCTGCCTACACTATCGCATTGGGAAACTGTAAAGATAGCTGAAAAATTTATTAAATAAAAAAAAATATCTTTGACTTTTTAGATATTTGTTTAAAAACTAGGTGCAAAAAGCAGTTTTGTTTTGTTACAAAATTTTAAATGCTTCTAACTTTTATAATACTTAAAGATAAGAAAAATATCAAACATAGGGTCATAGCTGTGGTTGATATAGAACAAACTGTGTCAAAATAATTTTGGAAAAGTAAAATGAGGAATACGTTTGTATGAAAAGGTGGTTTCGGGGCGGCCGGCCGCGGCCTATCCTTTTAATGTACCAAGCACTAAAAAGATAAAAAGGCCATAGTAAATCCATACTAACATTGTGTTTCTGTCTGTATGTTAAATACTTCTTCACGCTTAAACCTCTGCACCAATTTAGCTGTAATTTTGGTATATACATAGTTTGAGTTGTGGGGAAGGATGTAAAATAGTTTTTTATCCACGAAATTATCCCGTAAAAAGAGGGGTGGAAGTTTGTAAAGGGAATCAATAATATCTTAAAAAATCGACTTTGAGACTTCTATTATTTAACTTTTCGTAAGAAAAAATTTTATGCATTTTTAGCCATTAAGAGTCCTTATTCCTACAGACGAGCGTATTTTGTAAAATGCTTCCTTTTTTATTCAAGATTACGACGTAACTATTAGTATTTATTCAAAAACTGATAACGTACTTAAATAATCGTTTCCTAAACTAGGGGCTCCAACAGTTCAAATTTTCATTTTCTCTTTTAAACCTCTTTTTTAATGAGGTTTTTTGGGAGTCTTTTCCAAATTTTGCAGTGAGATGTGGCGTTTCGGTTCTCAATTTTGCTATAAACAAGAATCATTTGGTACATGAATGACTACAATTTGATTCAACATATCTCGTACGAGGGGCTGGAATGATTAACAATCGAAGATTCATTTGAAAAAACTGATAAAATACCTTCCGAGTTTTCTTCATTTTTTTGGCGAAAACAGGGTTTTATTATATTTTATTTCCGCAAATTGTACGCATATTTTGCTTTAAAAATAATATTATAGCAAACTGTAACTTTATGTTAACCTATAAAAAAAAATCGTAACTATGGGACCTACATTGCCATAAATTTATATTTTTTTAAAACACGTATAAATCACGCAGCAGCGACGCCCCGCTCTCAGTCCGCGCGGAGCGCGCTTAGAGGACGGACCTGTGCTCGATTGTCAGGCATTCGTTGCGATCGTAATCAGCTACGGAGTTCCGAGAAGTGCTATATACTGCGATTAGAAAATCTTAATAAAAGTTCATTTTTTACAGTATGCCTAACAGACTCGCTTATTGATGGATTTTCAGTGTTACTTTTTTTTAATACTAAGTCGGTGGCAAACAAGCATACGGCCCGCATATGTACGCCTGCAACTCCAGAGGAGTTACATGCGCGTTGCCGACCCTAACCCCCTCCCGCCCCTCGTTGAGCTCTGGCAACCTTACTCACCGGTAGGAACACAACACTATGAGTAAGGTCTAGTGCTATTTGGCTGCGATTTTCTGAAAAACGCATTTTCACTTGAAATTACGTTAGGGTTTGCATTATTATTTTTGACCCGGATGAAGTCCAAGTTCTCATGATGGAGTCAGGAGTTGGTCACCAGAACTCCTAATCTACTAATTATAATCCCATCGTGTTTGGGCTCAAAAGATTTGCCCTGACGAACACCATCGATCTAGATGAGGTCCAGGGTCTCATGATGGAGTCAGGAGTTGGTCACCAGAACTCCTACTCTACTCATCATAACTCCATCGTGTTTGGGCTCAATAGAGTTGCCCTGACGAGCACCTTCAATCTAGATGAGGTCCAGGGTCTCATGATGGAGTCAGGAGCTGGTCACCAGAACTCCTAATCTACTCATCATAATTCCATCGTGTTTGGGTTCAATAGAGTTGCCCTGACGAGCACCATCAATCTAGATGAGGTCCAGGGTCTCATGATGGAGTCAGGAGCTGGTCACCAGAACTCCTAATCTACTCATCATAACTCCATCGTGTTTGGGCTCAATAGATTTGCCCTGATGAACACCATCGACCTAGATGAGGCCCAGGGTCTCATGATGGAGTCAGGAGTTGGTCACCAGAACTCCTAATCTACTCATCATAACCTCATCGTGTTCGGGCTCAATAGATTTGCCCTGACGAGCATCATCAATCTAGATAAAGTCCAGGGTCTCATGATGGAGTCAGGAGTTGGTCACTAGAACTCCTAATCTACTCATTATAATTCCAACGTGTTTGGGCTCAAAAGATTTGCCCTGATGAGCACCATCGATCTAGATGAGGTCCAGGGTCTCATGATGGAGTCAGGAGTTGGTCACCAGAACTCCTAATCTACTCATCATAACTCCATCGTGTTTGGGCTCAATAGATTTGCCCTGATGAACACCATCGATCTAGATGAGGTCCAAGGTCTCATGATGGAGTCAGGAGTTGGTCACCAGAACTCCTAAACTACTCATCATAACCTCATCGTGTTTGGGCTCAATAGATTTGCCCTGACGAGCATCATCAATCTAGATAAAGTCCAGGGTCTCATGATGGAGTCAGGAGGTGGTCACTAGAACTCCTAATCTACTCATTATAATTCCAACGTGTTTGGGCTCAAAAGATTTGCCCTGACGAGCACCATCGATCTAGATGAGGTCCAGGGTCTCATGATGGAGTCAGGAGTTGGTCACCAGAACTCCTAATCTACTCATCATAACTCCATCGTGTATGGGCTCAATAGAGTTGCCCTGACGAGCACCATCAATCTAGATCAGGTCCAGGGTCTCATGATGGAGTCAGGAGTTGGTCACTAGAACTCCTAGTCTATTCATCATAACTCCATCGTGTTTGGGCTCAAAAGATTTGCCCTGACGAGTACCATCGATCTAGATGAAGTCCAGGGTCTCATGATGGAGTCAGGAGTTGGTCACCAGAACTCCTAATCTATTCATCATAATGGTAATTTGATGGTGCTTGTCAGAGTAAATCTATTGAGCCCAAACACGATGGAGTTATGATAAATAGATTACGAGTTCTGGTGACCAACTCCTGACTCCATCATGAGACCCTGGACTTCATCTAGATCGATGGTACTCGTCAGGGCAAATCTTTTGAGCCCAAACACGATGGAATTATAATGAGTAGATTAGGAGTTCTAGTGAACAACTCCTGACTCCATCATGAGACCCTGAACATCATCTAGATTGATGGTGCTCGTGAGGGAAAATCTATTGAGCCCAAACACGATGGAGTTATGATGAGTAGATTAGGAATTATGGTGACCAACTCCTGACTCCATCATGCGACCCTGGACTTCATCTAGATCGATGGTACTCGTCAGGGCAAATCTTTTGAGCCCAAACACGATGGAATTATAATGAGTAGATTAGGAGTTCTAGTGAACAACTCCTGACTCCATCATGAGACCCTGGACATCATCTAGATTGATGGTGCTCGTGAGGGCAAATCTATTGAGCCCAAACACGATGGAGTTATGATGAGTAGATTAGGAATTATGGTGACCAACTCCTGACTCCATCATGAGACCCTGGACTTCATCTAGATCGATGGTACTCGTCAGGGCAAATCTTTTGAGCCCAAACACGATGGAATTATAATGAGTAGATTAGGAGTTCTGGTGACCAACTCCTGACTCCATCATGAGACCCTGGACTTCATTTAGATCGATGGTACTCGTCAGGGCAAATCTATTGAGCTCGAATACGATGGAATTATAATGAGTAGATTAGGAGTTCTAGTGACCTACTCCTGACTCCATCATGAGACCCTGGACTTCATCTAGATTGATGGTGCTCATCAGGGTAAATCTATTGAGCCCAAACTCGATGGAGTTATGATGAGTAGATTAGGAGTTCTGGGGAGTTCTGGTGACCAACTCCTGACTCCGTCATGAGACCCTGGACCTCATCTAGATCGATGGTGTTCGTCAGGGCAAATCTTTTGAGCCCAAGCACGATGGAATTATAATGAGTAAAAAAAAAAAAAAAAAATTTTAAAATTTCAGCTGTTTATTTCAATAAAAAAAATCACATTACGTAATCTTAAACTTAACTACTAATCTTAAATTCAAAAGATTTTTTGAGTTAAGGAGTCTATATGAAATATTTATACATTTTAATTATTATTAGTTTTAGGTACATAGGTCATCTAATTAAATGATTTCGGTAGACTGCCCTCTTATTTTAATAAAGTATTTTTTAATCATATTTCTAGCTTGTCCACTTGTTCGTCCTTCTATAAGTTTTAATAATTCCTGTGGAAATCTATTCAAGATACTCGGTAACATGCACTTCCACACTCTTTGCCCGTATACATTGTTTGTTTTTGCAACTTCAAATGTCGGGAGGTTGGCTAAGTTACGTAATCGCGCAGGTCGTGTTTTTTTTCTTAATTCTGTTATATGATTATAGTATTGAGTTACAATGGCTAGATCAACTTTTTCATATACAGTTAGCACTTTACAGTATTTGAATAGATTTTCATAGTTATCTTTGAATTTATATTTGATTTTTGTAGGTACAATCGTTTTAAGTAGACGTAATTGTAGGTTGTAAATGTCGTTTAGATATGTTTTATATGTTCTTCCAAAGCTCTCCAAACCGTAACTTATGACTGAATCGGCCATTGACATGTACAAAAGTCTTAATGTAGTGTAGGGAACTTTGTTTTTAAGTACAAATAATTTTGACAAGATAGCTCTAAGTTTGTTACAAACATGATTAATATGTGGATTCCAGTTGAACTTCTGGTCTATTTTTAGTCCAAGGTAGGTGTGTTCCTTTACAGTCTCAAGCTTAGCATAATTACAGTCCGCGCGGTAGTAGATTAGGAGTTCTGGTGACCAACTCCTGACTCCATCATAAGAACCTGGATGGACTTCATTCGGGTCAAAAATAATAATACAAACCCTAACGTGATTTCAAATAACACTGAAACTCTATAGCACTAATGTGCGCAAACGATTGGCATCTTGACTACGCAGCATGGGTGCGTAGCCACCATGCCAATCGATACGACAACGAAACACTATCTGTCTCTCTCTCGTACTAATATGCACAAACGATTGGCATCTTGGCTGGGCAGCATGGGTGCGTAGCCAACATGCCAAACGTTTACGATACGACAAGGAAACACTATCTGTCTCTCTATCGCACTAATATGCGCAATCGATTGGCTTCTTGGCTAGGTATCATGGGTGCGTAGCCAACATGCCAATCGTTTACGATACGACAACGAAACACTACTCTCTCTCTATCGCACTAATATACGCAAACGATTGGTATTTTGGCTAGGCACTAAGCAAGTGTGTGGCCAACATGCCAATCGTTTACGATACGACAACGAAACACTATCTGTCTCTCTATCGCACTAATATACTTTATTTATACCTGCAGTCATTTAGTAACTTCTTCATTTTCCATTGGTGTGAAAGAGACAGAATAAAGAGCAAGGGTTATATATATAGTACACTCTGTAGTCTGTACACTTGGTAGTAGTGTACATAAAAAAAAAACTACTGTGCATATACAATAAAATAAAGAGTGCCCATATGATATCATATGACACTAAAATTAATGTTGCTTGTAATTATATTGAAAACTATCAAGATTATTCTAGTCTGCATTGAAACGCGCGTCGCGTTGCCGGCGCTCGCGTACCGAGCGCCAACGCCATCTATCGAGCGTTATTTCGTGAAATCGGAGAACGCTCCAAGGATTAAGGGCTCTTAAGGGAGTGAAAAGCAAATGACTAATTCCACGCAGACTAAGTTACGAACAAAAAAGAGCTATAGTCTTTATTAATTCTCTATATGAAATGAATTATGAAACACACCCACCGCATAGGTATATTCTGACCACACCCATACTCTTCTGACCCTGTCATCACGTGATACAAGGTGAGAGGGTCAAATAGTCCATTAGATTCCTATGATAAAACAAAAGACCCCCGCTGTGGCTGTCTGCTGTCTGTCTACCTTGCTACAACCACGCAACTGGTTTTCATCAACATTTATACGACCGAACTGGCCTAGTGGGTGGTGACCCTGCCTGTGAAGTCGATGATCCTGGGTTCATCGACTATTTATTAATGTGTATTGTGATGACAACAGTCTCTTTGCCACAGTCGCGGACAGGGTAGATGGCGCTTTCTGGCAGTACTGGAGCAGCCTACATGCCCATAATAATCGAGATAGTATACTACATTATAAAATAAAATAGTTATTAATATAGGTTTAGTTTATTAGGTAATAAGTTACTATTATAATATAATATAATATGGAAATAATTCTGAAATAAATGTTTATTTAATTTAATTTAATTTAATACCTAGCAAAGAAAATGAATTATAGACATAGATATAATGTTATTCTGCCAAGTCGTTTTAAAATGAAAGCGTAACTAAAGAGGCCCACTGATTACCAGTTCGCCGGCGAATATCGGCCTGTCTGTTATTCGCAAAAGGTGTCAATCGCTAATAACTGATAGGCCGATATCGTCCGGCGAACTGGTAATTAGTGGGCCACTTTAGACTGTATGTCGGCGGCTATGTAGGTTCGTAGGACTCGTTATTACCTAGAAGAAAACAATTTGACAACCGGTATGGCCTAGTGGGTAGTGACCCTGCCTACGAAGCCGATGGTCCTGGGTTCGAATCCCGGTAAGGGCATGATTTGTGTGATAAGTATATTAGTTGCTGAGTCATGGACGTTTTCTATGTATTTAAGTATTTGTATATTATATATATCATTGTCTAAGTACCCACTACACAAGCCTTCTTGAGCTCACCGTGGGACTTAGTCAATTTGTGTAAGAATGTCACTATAAAAAAAAGTGGATGTGAACATCAAGAAACTATCCGATGATTTGGAAATGATACATTCTCTTTAGATTTCATCATTCTAATTACTTTTAATACCAATAAAATATACCTGCGTTAAAACCTTATAGCATTTAACCAACTAGAGACGCTTTGTCTGTAATTTTCTGTACAAAACAGTGTGCTGATTTTTGGGGGAGAGGGGCACGTCAAATGTATGGCTATTTGTACAAATAACTATGGGCCAACACACAATTACACGATACGACGTCGCAACGTGGGACGATGTGACCTCGTGCCACGTTGCGACGTCGTGTAACGTTGCGGTGTCGTGCCGCGGCACGATACGACGTTGTGCTCCGGCACAATACGATGTAGTCTCACAGCACGATACGACGTCGTGTCACGTTGCAGCGCCGCGTCGTGGGACGATACGACGTCATGTCGTAGCATAATACGACGTTAAGTCTCGTTACCGCAAAAGGCGTAAAAGAGATGGTGGAGAGATTATTAAAATAATCGCACTTTCGCGTCATAGTTAAAGTCCAACGCGCACTCGAAGGAAATCCGAAACAAAAGAGGTTGAGTTCTAATAACGGCGTCTCATTAACAAACCGCGCCAAAACAGCTGAGTTTGTGCCAAGCCTAAAACTCATTTAAGAAATAAAAATGCCAGAGAATAAAATGATTGAAACAAGGTGGAAATACTTTTAGTTTAGTTCTATACTGTAAAAGACTAATAATATACTTACCTACTCATTACCAAAGTAAATATTTTTCACATTTCATTATGTAAATGTAAGATGAATGTTTGTTACTATTATTAGGTTTGCTTTTCTGAATATAGAGTAACAATTGTACACATACAGAGTATTTTCTTGATTTACCGATATACTGTGAGATAACTAATTGGCGTATGATATAATTAATTTAAATAGTTAATGATCATAAAACATATTAAAACATTTTTATTTCCTAAGCGAATCCCACATTGTCGCTTGCCATAAGGACGAGATTTGCTTGTATCGTTATACGAACAACCTGACGAGGCTTCCTTATGGCAAGCGACAAATTACGACGTTTTGCCGGCCGCGGTCAAATATGAAGTTGTACATATAAATACTTAACATTAATAAACTAATAAGCAATTTAGCATGATACGTCTGCTATGTTAATCTATGTTCGCAATCCGTGTGTCTTTGTGCGTGTCGCTCTCCTCGATTTGAACATAAGTTTGTCTCTTTCTTTAATGCTATAAACATTTACGGTTTACATCGTAGGTTTCCACGATACGTTGTCGCAACGTGCTACGACGTCGTATTGTGCTGTGAGACGACACCGAATCGTGCCACGGTACGACGCCGCAACGTTACACTTACGGCGTCGCGACGTGATACGACGTCGCATCGTCCCACGATACGACGTCGTATCGTGTAATTGTATGTTAGCCCTATGTCAGATGAACGTCATCGTCAGTCCATAGAATACATTTGACCATTGGCCGAGGTTTTCGACAGAGGGGTAAGCTCTTAAAGACGACTCCGGTTAGTTAAATGCTCTAAGATTTAACATTTATTCTCATAATCGTTAAATGCTTAATGTAATTATTGCATCCGATGAATGGAATCCTATTTTAGTCATAAGCATTTAAACTGATATACAGAGTGATTTGTTTAAAATGGGTTATAACGTAAATGTCCTACTGGATATTGTCCTAATAGTTGTCACCTAGTATAATTACAGGTACATACAAGATTACGAGTAACGACCTAATTCGAACAATGCTCATTAGATATCACACCGATCGATACTGATCTGTGAGTTTCAAAAGGGATATTTCTTCAAGATCGTATCAGTGTGACATCTTATGAGGACTACCGGTTCAAGGGCCATCTTGATAGTTAGCCTTGTGATTAATTCCTTTGTTTTTTGCTCATTAATATTGTTTAGCCAGGTGGTCCGATGAACTCCGGGAAATAGATAAAAAGTGGCCCAATATTGCGCAAAACAGGAAAAGATGGCAAGAGGAGCAGGCCTTTACCCGTTTCCTAACTAAATTATATAATTATAATAAAAAAAAATAGATTAAAGGAACTTTTTTCATTCTGATACATAAAGTTATGTTGTTTTTGGTTATGGAATAAATGGCGTTCTTATTTTATTTATTTATTATTTAATATTGTTGATGTAATCCGCAATAGGCTTTGTTAAACTTAATCACTAAATTCAACTAGGCTATAGTGCCACCCCGGACCGTAGCCGGTCCAAACGTCCCCATGTCACTAGCAACGTTGCCGTCTTGAGATGCCAAGGAGATTTGTTAGGTTACTGAGGGCCTACCGCGAACCACGTTCGACGTGCTGCCTCTCTGTTATACTTACGTACGAATTTATAAGTGCGACAGAGAGGCAACACGTCGAACGTGTTTCGCGGTAGGCCCTCTGCTCATAGGCCGCAAAAATATTTGACACGCGCTTATGGCTGTACAAATAAGATCCAGTCAGATATTTTTGCGGCCTTCGTTGTGTAACACATTATTGCAGGTGACTGTACGATCCGGAGCGAGGATCACCCTATCTCTAAGTCACCGACCTAATTCCTACACCAACTCCTAAGCCTCTTCACCCCAAGGTCCTGTGCAGTCTCCACCGCAACTGGTAGAAAATCTTACATTGGTTCAAATCTATCAATTATTTATTATTGTCCATTTCCTGTATTAGATTTACTAGGTTTATGATTAAAGCTTCCGGGGTTTCAAAAGTCAGTGACTCAAATTTTAATAAGCAATATGGTGCAATTATGGGCAAAGTACGGCCCGCGGGCCAGCTCCGGCCCGCGGTAGAATTTTATCCGGAATATGGATGGAATTTAATCCTTTCAAAATAATTTGTATATGACCCGCAAAATAATAAAAATGTTTTTTTGCTGAATGTCTGAAGCTTTCTGGCCGGCCATGAAAAAAGTTTGCTCACCACTGATCTAGTACATCAAACTTCTGTACGAAAGTACCTACTGTATGTTATTTTTTTTTTTTTTTCCATATATTAATTGTATTTCTTCATAGGATAAATGTAATGTAACGGACGACATACTTTCTTCATTACTTTGAATAAATCTCGTATCTCACACTGCTACTCAAAGTTGAAACGCAGTAACTTTATATGCGTCCCATACATAGTTACTACATTTTTCTTTTGACTGACAAAACAAGATACGAGTTTTTTTCAAAGTAGTGACGATTTTTTCATTGAATGCATCTTAGTTATAAGATGTCAATTGTGTTAACGTTTTTGTTTTTGCAAATTTAAAATATATTTTTTTTGTAATTGATCTTAAAATAATAGACTAACAATAATTTCCTCATAGGTGGCGGTATATTGTTCCAGCATTTCGTGGCAGAATATTTAAAACTGCCACGAAATGCGGCAGCACTGAGAATTATAGGGGTGTTTACTATATAGGAACGAGATTTAATTGCTAAAACTCGAATGGCCTATCGGTTAGATGCCGCCTCTCTTAAATGAAAGGCACACTAAACTTCTCAATTAATGGCATAACATCCCGTAAAATGATTAGCAATTACTAACCGAATATAAACTGCCTATATTCCGTTTATTTTACAAGGTGACCCGGCAGGTATGCTGTGCACTAGTGTTTTAATTTTAATGTTAGCACGCATTCCGTGCACGATGCTCACAGAACATGGTGGAGGAAGATAGTTCACTTGATCACTTAATAGTCACACAAACATGCTACCAAAGAGCTGCTGCCATGGACATTTCAATTTATTCAATATTGTATTGTCATGTACATAATAGGTGTTACATTAAATAAAGTCTGTTCATGACACCCTGTAAGGGCACACAATAGTCTTATTCTACTCTATTTTAGCCTAGTATTTAAAGCAACATTATAATAATTTTACTTATTAGTAATTAAATTGATTATTTTGAAATTAAGTTCATTTTAAAATAATATCTTTTTGTCTGGTACTAGTTCTAGTTGGAAAAAATTGCTACATATATACAAAGATGATAGAATGTACGTATGTACAACAGTAGGTAGGTACTTAATTTTTTTAATGTAGGTAATTTTATTGTATAATCAGCATGAGAAGTAGCGGATCAAACAACGCTTCAAACGTATAGTGTGGTATAGTCTACCATTCTGTAACAGCTTAACAAAAAGTACTTAATTGTTCTATAAATAGATATACTTTTGAACATGAGTTTTAGAGATTTATCTATATTTGGGAAAGTTATCCGGAATGGCAGATACATTTGGCTCGTTCTTTCATCCACTACTATTGATTCTAACTGTTCATATTGGAATTATAGCTACGAACCTACCTACCAGTCAAAGATATACGTCAAATAACATTTTATGTCAGCTTCGTTTTAAAATGAGACCGTAACTTCGATTGTATGGTGGTGGCTTGGTGTGTGTGACTCTTAATCAAATTTAACTTAATCAAATAAATTTATTAACACATAGAAGATAGGAAGGGCATTAAAATTAAAAATATATTATTATTCGCAACGCATAAAGTATTATATACTTTGCATTGCGGGTTTGGGTAATGTCAAAGTAAGACAAAGTAAGAAGTTTTTTTTTTAATTCTATATACGCAGGATGCGATAGCATTTCAATAGAGGTGCAAAACCAAAATAAAAATTGTTATAAAAGGGCGCAGGTATATCGTGCACGACCATATTCATATCAAGGGACATCTGTTAACTAGTTTCACTGTATGCTAAAACATAATACATAAATAATAATTTAATTGTAATGCAAAAACACATTTTAGCTACTAGCTATATTATACGGAATAACACATAACAGAACCCGATGTTTGTAGTATTATTATTATTATTTTTTTATTATTTATTTGATACACTAGCAGCTCTTGGAGCTGATGCGTGTATATCGCAGCACTTGTGTTTATTTAGCACTTTTTAATGTTCTAAAATGTGTATCTAGTCTATTTTTGAAAGAGTTCACTGACGGTGCACTAACAACAGTTTCTGGTAGAGAGTTCCACACATTTACTACACGATTTGGCAAGAAGTGTTTCCTAGGGTTGCTAGCACATGGAGGTTTGACTAGTTTTTTAGAGTGTCCTCTTAACCTTACATTCTGGCTTGATATGTATAAGTCTTTAATATTTGGAACATTGTAGTGTCCAGACAAGACTTTGTATGTCTCAATAAGATCGCCTCGCTTCCTTCTGTCCTCCAATGTTGTAAGACCTAATTCCTGAAGCCGTTCTTCATATGTCTTGTTTTTCAGTGAAGCAACCATTTTAGTTGCTCTTCGCTGTACTTTTTCCAGCAAATGCTTATGCTTGCTCTGTCTGTTTTAAGCTGTACCAAAAAGATCCCCCGTGAGAATGAATGATGAAACATTAAAATTAACACGGATTGGGCGAGCCTCCGAGGCTCAAACTGTACGTGTCGAAATTGCCGATACAACGGAATTCCTTGAAGCCATACCTTCATTAGGTTAGTTCAGGTTAGCAATGTGCAAGATGCAGAACGTTCTCAAAAATGTTGGAACATTCTCGGAAGTTTCTGGAAACTCACACGACAATTTAAAGCACCCTTCCATCCAGAAAGATTCTATTTGGAATTGAATAAGAAGTATTCATAATAATAATAATTCAGCCTATATACGTCCCACTGCTGGGCACAGGCCTCCTCTCATGTGCGAGAGGGCTCGGGCTATAGTCCCCACGCTAGCCCAATGCGGATTGGGGACTTCACATACACCTTTGAATTTCTTCTCAGATGTATGCAGGTTTCCTCACGATGTTTTCCTTCACCGAAAAGCTAGTGGTAAATATCAAATGATATTTCGTACATAAGTTCCGAAAAACTCATTGGTACGAGCCAGGATTTGAACCCGCGACCTCCGGATTGAAAGTCGGACGTCATATCCACTATCCACCACCGCTTTTCATATTATTTGTATATCACATATTAAGTACCTAAGTAAATACTCCTTATTGTACAAATAAATATACATTTTACATGTTAAACTACAAAGACATTTTAAAGGGAAATAGAACTAGGTAACCTAATTAATTAGACAGACAGAAAGAATATCTAATAAAATGACATTTTTTCAATGATTGCTTAAGTTTCTGAGAACGTTCCCTATAGAAATTTAACAACTTTGGAATCATCTCCCTGTTACACTAGATCAGTAGGGCTAAGATGGTCAGCTCTTTATCATTTGTCACCATACCTGTCACGTTCTAACAAGTATGTAAGCGCGAAAGTGACGGGCACAGTGACAAGTGATAAAAATGGTAGACTAAAGTTGGTTAAAAAGCGTTGCGCGTTGGTGGCCTAGACTAAAGCTGTTTTCGCGAGTAGGTAGACCGAAGCGAGTCGGACCACAGGGTGAATCGGATCATGATAAAAAAATCCGTTGATATTTGATATATTGCATTGATAGGAGTGCACTAAAATTGCGCTGTACATGTCTTCTGAACCCCTAGTGTACATTTATTGGAAAGCGTGACGTGACGTACGCGTTTGCGTTAAGTCTAATTTTGTATGGGATTATGAGTTTCCAAAACGTCCCGCTTGGCGCGCTGTTTCTAAATCCCGTATAAAATGAGACTTAACGCAAACACGTACGTCACGTCACGCTATCGAATAAATTTACACTAGGGGTTCTGTTAGCCTGCGACTATTGACATAGGACGGGACTTACGGGCACTAAGAATAATGCTAGTTCAGTGGTGTCACTCACGAATTCGAGCCAATCGTGCAATCCTAACGCAACTAGTTGCGACCAATCAAGCGCGTGAAGCGAACTCATCAACCAATCGCGTTGTGGCGTTAGACTGCAAAATTGCCTCGAATTCGTGTACTGGCCCCATTCTTATTGCCCGCAAGGGACGTCCTTAGATAAATGTGAATGCCTGCGACGACGATTATAAGCAATATTTTCAATAACAATTATTTTAGTCTGTCCCGATTCGCCCTGTGATCCGATTCACCTCGGTCTAATACAAGGATTTAATTGCCTTAAAATAACCTTTTCACAGTGATTAATATTGCTTATTTTTCATTTAAATTGCAATTACTAATAGTGAATCATAATTGACCGCCGTAAGCAAGGATGCGACCAAGGGAATCCGCCAAATCTAGTTCAATCAAAGTTCAAATGGTCTAATTACCCAATTACGCGAAATTAATGAAAAAAAAAACACGAAAAACACGAAACGAAATAAACTTGAGAAAAAATGGCGGAAGTACTCGTGTATAGTAAAACAGAGAGACGTATGACGTAATGAAAAGCTTGTGCAAAAATTCTTTTTCACCACACCAACTGGTAAAGGTCCACTTGATTGTTCAAAAACTAATGAGAAATTCGCATTTTATCCACATGTGGGGCCAAGTAATCAAATGAAAATTTTGAGTTATTTCCTTATGTTAGCTGGTAGGATTGACTTTCAAATGATGAATTTTAATTTTATATTTTAATTATGTTTATTTGGATTTGATTTTTTTGGTAATAATAATAATAATGAGCGGCCGTTTTCGGGGACCCATATTGTGAGTTGGCGACGAGTCACCACCTGTCCATTTTTTCGTGTTTTTTAACATATGAACAGGGTAGGTGCCATAGTCACCTCCATAGTCGGTTACCAGTCCACTAGCAACTAAACCCAATAGCCCGGTTTCTTTTTGTACCTTTTTCTTACAATAGTCCTACACTAACCGGGGCTTGTCCTTGGGTGCACTGCTATAGTGTGAACAGGGATAATCGTCGGTTGGTGTCACTTTACTTTTAGAGTAAATTGTCTTATTACAAGGGGCCTCTACGTGTTGGCTTCGGCCCCACGCACGCCTTCCAAATGCCCGGGACCCCATGGTCCCGAGAATTTGTAAGAGACATACAAATAATAATAATATTTAATTTTAAAGCCGTTTATATCAATAAAAATCACATTACATAATATTAAACCTAACTACTAATCTTAAATAAAAAAAAAGAGTTGGTGAGTTAAGGAGTTTTGTATTAAAGGTAAAGGTCAACTAAGAGCTCAACGAGGGGGGGCGGGGTTACGGTCGTCAACGCGCATGTAACTCCTCTGGAGTTGCAGGCGTACATAGGCTACGGAGACTGCTTACCATCAGGCGGGCCGTATGCTTGTTTGCCACCGACGTAGTATAAAAAAAAGGTATTTCAAGTTATTACATAGTATTTTCCTCGTGTTGGTGTGGTGAAATTTTTGTGTTTCTCTCGGAAGGTTTGCCCCCTTGTAAAACAAAATAAATAAGTATTGTATGTCCGGCTGTTCCTCTACAGGTCTCATTTCTAACCAAATTCTCGTTAAATGTTTTCACATGATTATTAAATTCAAATATAAGGCATTCCCTAAATTGTATTGATGACAATAAATAATTTCTATTTCTATTTACCCCTAAAGCTCATTTCGTGAGTACAGAAGGTCTAGTCAAAATCACAAACATTTGCAGGAAACGAAACGAAACGCTATCATTCTCTCTATCACTTTTCCATATTATTGCGATAGATACAGATTGGCTAGCCCCCCAGGACTTTAGGATTTTAAAATTATAAGCTCTTCACAGTGATTAATATTACTTATTTTTTATTAAAATCGCAATTACTAATAGTGAATTATAATTGACCGCCGTAAGCAAGGATGCGACCAAGGAAATCCGCCAAATCTAGTTCAATCAAAGTTCAAATGGTCTAGTTACCCAATTAGGCGAAATTGATGGTAAAAAATGCACGAATAGTAAGAAATAAAGTTAAGAAATGGCGGTTGTTTATAGTAAAAACTAGAGACATACGACGCATTGGAAATGTCTGGAGTTTTGTGGAGGTCAAGTGCTACCAAAAAGCTGTGATTACTGTGCGCCGACGCAAGTGTTGAGTCAGGCGTTCGATGAAATGGCTATTTTTAAGGCATGGCAGTCAAACAGTGACTTTTTTGATATAGGAGGAAAACGAGCAGGAGCACACAGTTAGAATCGCCCAAGAACACCTACAACATCAGAAGGCTTCCGGACTTCAAGATAGGCGGACTTTTCTTGAAGGTTTAAGGGCGGATTCGTACTACGTCCGATCCGAATCCGATCCGAACCCGTGAAAATATGGTCCGTAGTAGCCGTAGAACTATTTCTATGGTAAGTTACGCACTAGATCCGATCTCCGCCATCCGATTTATTTCGGATCTAGTGCGTAACTTACCATAGAAATAGTTCTACGGCTACTACGGACCATATTTTCACGGGTTCGGATCGGACGTAGTGCGCGGATTCGCAGGGTCTCCAGCAAGATTGATTCTCCATAAAAACGTAATAGTTCATCATTGGCCACAGCATCTGGACAGATGATTGTTGCAGCGACAGGTTATTAAGAAGAAGAAGAAGAGGTCCGTGCGCCGTCGGAGATCGGAGGTGCGGCACATCTTTTCCTGTGACTGTAAAGCGGAGCCCAAACGTCACGCCCAAGCTGTAATGTCAAATACTATAGTTAAAAAAATACAGCGAATTGAAGATTTTCATACAAAACTTGTTTTAGCTCTATTTCATTTGTTTTATAAGGTGGAGCTATACAAACTAATTTCAGCCCTAGATATACCTCATGTCATTGTATGTGCAAAGTTTTTATCAAGGGAAATTAAATGTTAAAGGAAATATGAAAAAAAAATCACCCCTTCCGGCAGGACTTGAACCTGCGACCTCTGCAATCCGTGCATCGCTCTTAACCAACTGATCTACGGAAGTCTACCAGAAGTGCGCGGATTGCAGAGGTCGCACGTTCAAGTCCTGCCGGAAGAGGTGAATTTTCCATTTTTCCATAAAATTTGTAGCTAAGAAATCGGAAGGGAGTCCGTAAAACATGTAGTTTTAAATAATCCTTTTACTTAGAACTTTTATGGGTGGAACCTGAAATAAAATGAAATAATTTTATAACTATGCCATGATAAATCCATATCTATAGGTATTAAATAATTATTGGAACGAAATTATTTATTACACGATTTGGCGCCCCAGGCGTTAGGCGAAAAAAAAAGTGTAAGAATGTATATGTATTTCTTTGAATCATGGCTTGAGTATGCTTAAATAATAATATGCCGTATTTATTGACTACTTCTCAAAAATGATTATTGATATCTTTAACGGTTGCATACAATTTTTTAATAACATATCGAGCATGACCGTGGGGCGTGACGAAGTCTGATCAAGCACTCGATTGTTCGTAAATATCTATACCTTTTAGTACTTATTCAGTAATGATTTCATTCTTATATCACTTATTGATAATTTTAAAGTGACCTGTCTGTGTGTCTGCGTAACTTACACACACATATGCCAGTGCGAGCGAGGTGCATAGAAAGTAAGTTACGTTACGCAGATGCTAGCGAATATGCCAGTGTCAAACTCGTGGTAAGGCTAAAAGATAATTCTGATTATAATAACAGATTATGAATATGGCCTGAATTTGTTGTTGGTTGGTGAAATGTCACATTTGACACTGACAGATCATATTCATAACCTATATATGTCGTTTTTAGGGTTATAAGAAATACTTAACTAGCCGACTTGGATAACTTAACTCGTACAAGTAACTATGGTGCATTCCCAGCGCTTACCTAGCGCATGTGAGTTTACGCCATCAAGTATCTGTGTGACTTCCAATTAAGCGCGGTTAGTAGGAATTGTGAGTCGCGTTATATTGGTTTTCCAATTATGCGTCCGTCAGCGGGGCAATGGGAACTCGTTGCCTGACAAATGTCGGCGAGCTACGAACTACGAACCAGTTAGCATGGAGAAGTCAATTGGTTATTATAACGCAAGTCACAGAGTATTTGTTATAAATAATATAACAAGTTACAATTATTTACGGTATTTCGTTTATATATCATTTCATTTTTATATATATATTTTTTTCATTTATAGTAGTTGTAACTTTCTTATTTATAGTATAGTTATTTTGTTGATGTATATTATTTTTATGTAATTTTATGGATAAAATAATAAGTAGGGAAATAAAGTTTTTGCATTTATCATTTTAGTTTATTGTTATTTATGTTTATTTTAGTATATTGTTTAATAGTATCGTTTGAATTAGTATTGTTTACATATGAATATTAACGTTTGTAAGACATATAGGATTAGGGAATGCTAACCGGTTAACCGGTTAACCGGTTACCCGGTAATTTGCCCTATATTACAGTCGGTAAAATACCGGTAATTTCCAGCCGTAACCGGGAATTTACCGAACGTTGTATAGGCAAATAAAAATGTAAAAACCTGTTGAATTAGCCCATCTATGTCTTCGTACTTACAAAAAAAAAACAATTACTACGGTTTACGATTACGAAGAGACACTTAAAATACTTACTTTTCTGCATCTTATGATCTCGTCAGAGTAGGAACTATTTAGGGAGCAATGTTTTGTGACAAATGAGTGGTCGCTAATCCCTCACCCTTTCCCTTCTCGCCATCCCTACCCGACCCGCCTTACTATGTTCAGTGTCCTTTGTTTTAGTCTGTAGTGTCCGACAAGTGCAGAATGCGAAAGAACATTTTCTACCGCTGGTTACTTGTGTTCAAGATATCGTTCACGAATGTCTAAGCAACGTTCTAATTAATCGCCTAGATATTTAACAAACGCAATTATTTTATATATAATTAACAGAATGATCTGATGATGACATGTTCCTGATTCCAACTCCTATCTTAAGAGCCCGGTAACGATTTTATAGCAAAAATTTTAAATTGATAGATTTAGTCGTTGGAATTGTACACCTTTTGTTACGTAATATCTAAATAACAAGTATTGGTTTCTATTAGCACGTTTTTTCATCTTGCCTTTTAATAATGAGGTCGCAAGCGTGCGTCCCCGGTAATAGGTGACGAGAAGGGATAGTTTTTAAAAATTCATATAAATTATGGTAGTAAATTATACAAAATGATGTATAAGAACAGTTTCAGCAAATGTTGTAGATTGTTTAAGTATCAAAATTACGTTGAAATTAAGTCCATTTTCAGAGAAATTGTCACTTATTTTGAAGTAATTTCTGGAGAAAATTGATTTCGTCTAACTTTCATTTACACTACTTCAAATTTATAGTAACAAAAATGTAGTTTATTAAAGTTGAAGTACAGGATATGTATAATACAAAATTACCATTTTTAGCAGTCCAAACTTAACGAAATTTACAAATAATCTAATCTAATAATAATCTATCAATTTGACATTTTTGCGACTAAAATCGATAACGGCCTCTTAAAGTGCAATTTTAAAGTAACTAGTGTTAAAATGATATGAAACTAATCTTGCTGTTAAATTTTTTTTTCTTACTTTACTAGATTTTAATGAATGTTGATTACGGTTTTAGTTACTTTAATAACAATATTATATCGATAGATGTGTAAATGCAAACGTATATGACATTTAAATGACGACTGTCACTCTTTAGTTATAATTTTTGTTACCCTTTGATTACTGCGATTTTTAAAGAATTAAAAAAGTTTGATGTTGCTTATTTAATGTACAAGTTCATTTCGCTTTGAAATGATACATGTTTGATTTTTTATTTAATATGATTAGTAAATATATCTTGTTTAATGTTTATGGTTTATTTTCATTATTTTGTTTTGTCGATGTTTCTATAACGTGCTGTTGATTACTTTTAAAGGTTACTGACGAAAATAATGCAAAATTGTTAGTGGGGGGTGCGGGGGCGGGGCAATAAAATGAAAGACGTGCGTCTCGCGTAGTTGTATCTATTCGACTAACTCGCATGCGGTCGTAGCCGCACTCTTAATACTAACATCCCTCCACCCTTAGCCTAAAAATATTGTTTATAATTAACAACGTTTCGTTTTCTCCGTGGGGGAGGTAGCTCAGCTAATGGAGACGAAATAGGTGACTCAAACTGATCGGCGTCTTCTCCGGCCGATTCTTGCGTTGGTCCTCCCTGGTAAGTCTCAGTTTGCTCAGAGCGTGGGGGCACAGTCCCTTCGCCCGCACTGGTTCCGATTTGCTGCTCCGTGTGATGCGTAAACCTGTCGCTGCCTTGTTCCATTGGAGTCGCATCTGTCATAGGAGTGGATACCTGTTCCTCCTCAGCAGGTACCACTGTTACCGGCGCATCAGCGTGCTGAGTTGGAGTCACGTCGTTCCGTTGTACTAGTGGCAAAATAATTGCAGGCATTTCTGATGTGGTCTGGTCCATTTTAGAGGTACTTGGTTGAGTCGCCAAATCACGTGATACTTCCTCCCCTTTTAGTTTTAACAGTTGATTGGCATGTCTTTTAATAATGCTGTGAGAGTCACATAACTTGACCGTGTACAAGCTTTTACCCATCTGATCTATTATAGTTCCCTTTGCCCAATAGTTTTTTTGTGCACTGTACATTTTAACTAAAACTATATCGTTCACTTTAAAGTTAACAACTCGTTTACCGCCGTAGTATTTACACTGCGAAAACTGGTTCTCTCTTACAACGCATTCGAGTGCTGCGTCAGCTGTTACTGGGCAATGCATAGCTAGTGTGTCTAATCTACTTCTTAACTTGTGGCCAAAAATGACCTCTGCTGGTGACTTGCCGGTTGTGCTATGCACTGAATTTCTGTATCGCATCAGAAATTCGTGCATTTTGCAAGTGAATGATTTCGGATTAATCCCAGACAAAATGAATGATTTCAGCGCTTTTTTTATTATTTTGACATAAGCCTCAACCTGTCCGTTGCTACTCGGATTATACGTTGGAGAAGTTAAATGAGTGATTCCGTTCCTCAAACAAAAATCCTCAAATTCCGCTGAGATAAAAGAAGTACCATTGTCAGTACATATGGTGTGAAACAACCCAAACCTTGACATTATCTCACATATCTTTTCTATAACTACTTTAGACCCATATCCGTTTGAAACATCAAAACATTCAGGCCATTTTGAATATGCATCAATAACAATTAAATACATTCTATTATTTAAAGGCCCTAAAAAATCTAAATGTACTCGATGGAATGCGCGCGGCGGAAACGGCCAGGGTGTGAGAGGGGCGCGTGGGGGCGAAGGTCGTAAAGAAGTACATATTTCGCACGAAGCAACAAACTTATCTATATCTGCAGACATGCCCGGCCACCAAAACCGGCTCCGAGCCTCTGCTCTCATTTTATTAGACCCTAAGTGACCAATATGTAGTTCCGTTAGGATTTTGTTACGACATATAGTAGGAATCACGACCTTATGACCCCTAATTACGCATGACTTTTCAACTGCCAATTCGTTTTAAAACGGGCACTACAGGGCTTGCGTAGTCAGAAAATGGCACTGGTACTAAGATCCCTAGATCAACTAATCTATCTATCTCGGTTTCGACCTTTGGCCTTAATGCAAACGGCACAGGTCGTGATCTAAAAAATACTGGTTTGGCCTCTGGTTTTAAATGCAAATCGACGTAAACATTTTTACAGCAACCTAAACCATCTGTGAATAGTTTCGGGTACATACGTTCTGCTTTTTCAATTATGTTTTCTACCTCACATTTTTTTACTCTCACCATTTCCAAATTAAATTTCGCGATAAAATTTCTACCTAACAGAGATGGGCCGTTATCTCGTGCTACGAAAACCTGTAATGTAGCTGTCTCACCGTCATACGTAAAGGGCAGGTTGAGGGTACCTAGGATCGGAATGTTGCTATCATTATAACTAATTAGAACTGTGTGGTTCGGGCGTAACGGTATGTTACTGAAATGTGAGGCATACATTTTGTCTGGCATAATTGTAACCGCCGAACCTGTGTCCAGCTCAAAAGTTAGGTCATACTCCGCAACCTGGACCGTCACCATCATCGGTTCACCACGTGAAGAACGAATATTATACACAACAAGCTTACCATCATCGCCAGTATCAGCATCAACATCACCATATTCACCATCGATATAATTCTGACGAAACACTTTCTTGCCTGGACACACACGCCGTAGGTGACCTTTTAAACCGCATTTACCGCACTTATAACGAGAAAACTTGCATGTAGCCGCCTCATGTCCTTCATAACCGCAAGCCGCGCAAACCACTTGTGGTTTTTGTGTTATGCTGCCGCTACCGAAGCTGCCTCCTGCGCCGCCGGGCCTCGCGCTACGTGGGACCGACGCCATCTTGTACACTGGCATGTCGGGACATGGCAGCGTGCTCGACGCCGCTGGCGACGCTTGTGCAGCGCCCTGCCGAGCACACTGAATCCTCTCCGCTACTTCCAATGCCTTGCTGATGGTCAATTTCTCCATATCCATGGTGAAGAGCTTATCTCGCTCGTGCCCCGGCGTCATACCGAGTACAAAGCGATCTCGAAGAGTTTCATCTAAAGTCGTGGCAGAAAAGCCGCAGTCGACCGCTAATCCACGAATGCGTGCTACCCATTCTGCCATACTTTCTGTAGGTTTTTGAGTCGACGAGTAGAATCTGTTGCGCTCCGCAAACCCGCACTTTGCCGATTTTAAATGATTATCAAGAAGTTTCACAAGGTCATCATACTCTAGGGTTCCCACGACTTTGGGTAATGCTAAATCCCTCAGCAGTTTATAAGAACCCTCGGTAAGACTGCTCAACAAGATAGCCCGACGCTTACACTTGGCCTTGTCAGCCGTGGCGTCTATATCGTTGGCCACAAACCATTGTTCCAAACGTTCTTTAAACACTAACCAATCTTGCACTTCATGATTAAACATGGTTAACGCTCCTATTGATACTTTAGCCATGATCACTGTTTTATTTTTGCACGCGTGGGTTCGTATCCCATCCTCGTCGCCACTGTTAGTGGGGGGTGCGGGGGCGGGGCAATAAAATGAAAGACGTGCGTCTCGCGTAGTTGTATCTATTCGACTAACTCGCATGCGGTCGTAGCCGCACTCTTAATACTAACAAAAATCAATGTTATTTATTTCATAAACGCATAACCGGTAATTTACCGGTTAACCGGTTAGTGGGACCTCGCGTCGGTAAATTACCGGTAATGAAAAACGCCCGGTTATTGCATTCCCTATATAGGATACATGTAGTAATATAGTATATATATTGAATATGAAATTACATGCGTGATTTTTTTCTGATATTATTATTTTAAAGTATAATACTTAAAAATAATATTTATTTGGATTAATTGAAAATGTATTTGATTATATGGGTTCCGTAATACTCTTGTATTCTTATAGTTTCGCCATGTCCGTCTGTCTGTCCGTCCGCGGCTTTGCTCCGTGATCGTTAGTGCTAGAAAGCGAGAATTTACCACGAATATATAAAACGGTTACGCCGACGAAGTCGTAAAATAAAAAATTAAAAAAAGAAATCTTTGGGTGCTCCTTTACACGAAAAGTGGGGATGAATTTTTTTCGCTTTTTTTTTTTTTTTGTTTTGTGGGGTGTCGTTGGATAGGTCTTTCAAAACGAATATGAACCCTTTTTGATAAATGAAATACATATTTTCGGAAATAGTTGCTCTGAAATATAATGTGTCCACCATGGGTCCAAAACTTGTATATCTATAAGAAACAACACTTATGGACAACTGAACTGAAACCTGTTTAGCTTTAAAGTACAGTTAGGTCGTGAGATAAAGAACGGAGACTTTAACGTAGTTAAGTAGATTTAGTTAAGATTTTCAGTTTAAAAAAAGGAAAATAAAGCAGGTACAGTTTGTATGTATCGGAAAATGAAAAAAAAGTGAAAAAATCGTGAAAGTAACGCTTCATAAAAACTTTCAAGTAAAACTATAGCGGACCTGGCCGCGTAGCCAATGTGCAAATCGCTTACGCTCCGTAGCGATCGAAACGCAGCTGTCACTGTCGCACTAATATGGAAGAGTGATAGAGAGACACTAAGCGTTTCGTTGTCGAAGCGATAGCGATTGTAACCTTGGCTAGACCGGCTGATCGGTTTAATCGTTTTTGAGTTTTTGCAAAAATTACATTTTGACGGACGGGTAACTAAACCCTACACTAACATTGGCGAGATATGCTCTTGGCCGATTTTTTTTAAATTGAAATCACAAGTACTGAACAAATATATCTAAAATTAACTTTTGATTCTCTTAACTTTGCGATGTCTACAGAAAAGACGCGAACGAGTTAAGCATATTAATACAATGTTAATAATTAATCTGAAATATTATTTTGATTATTTTGATCCTATTTAATGTTATACTTAGTGAGACTATACTCCAAATTTTGCATACACAGTGGCTATACTAATCAGGGTATATTGAACTAAAATATGATTTTTTAGCCTTTTAAACTGTCCCACTGTTGGGCTCTCCTCTTTCCCGCCATTTGGTCCTGTCCAATGCACATTCCCTCCACTCTATAGAATGTATCGAGGTCGTCCCGCCATCTCCGTTCGGGTCTTCCTCTGCCCCGATCTATCTTAAGATAATGAAAATCAGTAGAGACATCTCCTGTCCACACTGTGGTAAGGTACCACTACCACTACCTTACACTTACTAGCAGGTTGTATTATGTATGCGGCACCGCGATATAATACATTCGGTAGAGACACACTGAAAGAAAACGAGCTAAAGGACGTCCTTCTGTTCGTAAAGGTGTCCTTCTGTTCTGCAGGAAAACAAGAAGATTTGAGGAGAATAGGGACAGTAACCTGCAGCTCCAACTTCAGGGAATTGGGCTGACTGAACGCAACAAGTGATCGACCGCTTGCTTCCTGCCGGGCTTCCCTACACTACATCTACATCTGAGGGATACATACATTCTTTCTGTGCGATCCATTCCGTGGCTAATTTGGCCCAGCGTTCTGGGTGCATTCACCAGATGTGCCCTGTCCAGTCTCATTTCATGTTAGCGGCCTTCATGCCCACATACACAATGGCAGTTTTGGAAGTTATTGTAAATATATAAATACATGCAAATACAATTGTAAAATATACTCTAAAGTACTTATATGCTAAAACTGATTATTCTAAGGTTAGGTATGTATGGGAGTTATGCATTTTAAAATTAAGGGGTACGTACATGTCATTCAATAGGATTAAGTTAAAATAATAATCAATCATGATGTTGTGAGGAGTAATTAGTCAAGTGAATTCGCGAAATATTCATTAATTGTGTAATACGGCCTATTAATAAAGAAGTCTTTTACTTTTTTGTTAAATAATCTAAAATCTTTACAATCCTTAATGTCTTGGTTTAACTTATTAAATATTTTGATTGCCGTGTTATTAAAACTATTATCAAAGTGGCCATAACTTGATTTTGTACGTGCTAGTTTGTTTTTGTTTCTCAGATTGAAATCATGACAATCACTAGATGTGGGATACTTATTCCTATGTAGGTAAACATAAACACATATGCGATAGAGATACACTGAGGTGATATTATTGCAGGTGACTAAATAAACACGTTGTATATTCACCCTATATTATATGATTTATATATATCGTTGTCTAAGTACCCCCAATACAGGCCTAATTAAGCTTGCTGTAGGACTTAGTCAATTTGTGTAATAACTAATAATGTCCTATGATTATTTATTTATGTACAAATACAATAAAATATGTAGGATGTTACAAGTACAAAGTACAACCTACATTTTGCAGCATTAAGCCATACAAATTACGGTTCATGATAAGTAAAATGACGTCAATAAGATGACATAGCTTGAATATTGGCAACGTTACGATAATAATATGCAAAATAATTGATTTCAATAGGTCAGGCCTCCGTTAATCCAAATGTATTTAATTATACGCCTTCCGTATTAAATACTGTAATTAAAATTAACATGTTTGGTTTCAGTAATTATACCAAAGGTACCTTAAAATAATTATTAAGTATGATACTTAAGCTCTGGTTTCCTTGTGTAGTGTGCCGTCTCCATATAAAATAATACGGCTAAATATGGATGACTAGTATATTGTATGGACGCTATAAAAGATAACAATATTTATTTGTTTAAAACTTATGCTAATTGTTGTATTACAATGGTAAATATATAATTTATACATTCGTAGATTCAACTTAAAAGAAGTAAAGTTAAAAACTTTAGTTTCGGAACAGATGTGTATTTTCTGTTGGTAATGGAAATTTGATAACAATCTTCTTCCTCCTTGACCTTTTCACTCATTAGGTGTTTTACTGTCTCTTCCTCTTTGCCACACATTCGACAATCGGCGTTGTCAGAGTGTCCCATCTTGGCCAAAACTCCTTTGACCCCGTAATGGCCCACGGGGTCAAACACCCCTGTTATAATTTGGAGTTGTCTACTGCTAAGTTTCCATAGCTTTTTGCTCCAACCGGAGTCTACTCCTTGTATAAAGAGCTTTGCGTGCTTTAGACCCGTCAGACGTTTGGTATTAGTGTGGTATTTGATAGCCGTTATAATGGTTCACTGTGAGAGCCCTACGAATGGTTCCGGACCATCCTTACAGATCCGGCTCTGGCAAGTTCATCTGCATTTTCATTGCCTATGAATCCCTCGTGCCCTGGAGTCCTCGTTTGAGCGCTTTGAGTGCAGCCTGACTGTCGCTGAGTATATAGATATTTGTCCCTTGGGTCTGCCTAACTATATTCTCATGTACACAGGCCATTATAGCGTATCTCTCGGCTTGGAAGACCGTGACCGTGGCGTCATTGCCCATGCTTATAATACTACTACAGTTATTTGCATAAATGCCTGCCCCCGTACCAGATACTGTCTTGGACCCCTCTTGTTTTTTGTATAGAAATCAAGCTACCTTAAAATCAAGAGTAAGGCGTTCAACTCTCAATCTGGGTCGCAGATTCTAATCCCGGCCAAGGCTGGGGCAGCTGCCGATGCGGCTGAAACCAAAAAGGTTTCCAAATATCGAAGTCTCGGCCCCCAATACCACTTTGTGGCATTTGGAGTCGAGACACTAGGGCCGTGGGGTCCAATCGCCAAGATACTATTTAAGGAAATGAATAAAAGGCTCATAGATTCTACCTGTGACCAGAGAGCTGGCAGCTTTTTCTCGCAGCGCATAAGTATTGCCATTCAGCGAGGGAATGCTGCCAGCATCTTTGGCACAATGCCGCGGGGCCTTATTTAGATATATTTTAATTTAGATTAGTTTTTTCCATTTTGTTTTATTATGTGTTGTATGTTTTCCAATAAATGTATAATTTGATCCCGGTTTGTACTTTATCTGAGTCTGAGTAATAAAAAGTAATAAGTAAGTAATTTGGCATCAAATTATATGATTTTGTTATGTAGGCTGGATCCTACAGTATACATTTCAGGGTATTAAATATTATATATGTAATCTAAAATCACATGAGCTTTTTACCGATATCGTCGGGATATTTTCGAACTTAGTCCATTTCGCAATATTTGCATAACCTCGACCGCACCTTACGTTCAAGAAGTCATGAATAACATTTCATCCAAGTTAATATTAATTAAACTGCGATAAGTGAACTAGAAGACAAATTAATATGCTGTTTTAATTACACGATAAAAATAACTTAAAGATCCCATTGCAACAAGCCATTTTAAACTCTAACTACTAAAAGATTGAGATCAAAATAAGAAAATTTAAAGACGATTGATTAACATGCATGGGATTTTAGATGATCTAGATCTTGTGTTACGCTAAATTGTGTTTCTCGTGCATGTTATTAAGATAGATTTTAGTTTGCATGGCTTTAATCCCTTTATGTGAAGACATCTAGTACTAACCTTGGTTTAGTGACAGATCTTTTGCATTTGAGATGTGCTGCAGATGCAGATAAGCTAGAGCACAAAATGTTAACGATAAAATTTGGTTCTAATGTTTCAAGGGATTGAACATCACAAGTAACACAACCCATATAATTACCGTTCTGTAGATTTTACCTTTCTATAGAAATTAAAAGAAAACAAGACATGACAACGCGCATGTACTGTGAGCTGCGAAATTGCATCGGGAAATTATGAATTCGTTGATAAAGTCACCGTGCACTTTTACGGCTGATGGTACCTCCCGTGGAGTTGCAGGCGTTTGTAAACAAGCATACCTAAGCAATTATTGTAGCCTATGGAGGCTTCCACCGCAGTCGCAATCCGAATATAACCTTTTATCGTAATCTGATACACGTAACTAGGCGTTGTCTCAATGCATTTCATGCATACATATTTGGCCGCCACTCTCAAAACGTGACCAAACCGATCGAAAGTCAAAATCATAATAACCAATATTTCTATGCATATTTGTGCTCTATTGCTTGGTAATAAGGTTGTAAAGTGTGTAGATTATTATTACAGGTATATGTAAGAACAAATTGAGTCAACAACAAACCAATTCCGTTTAACTCATGTAGATCTGTCGAGTTGAGATAACCCTTCGCTGTGACTAGTGATGGGCGTTGATATATTCCTAGTAATTTTACGATGATAATATAATTACTAGTAATGTTACGAGCTTAGATAAAATAAGGTATTTTTATTTTTACAGGTCTTGAAACAATAAATTGATTTAAATGTATTTTTTTTATGGAAATATTGTATAACAATTTAAACAATTCCAATACCTATTCCCAGAAATATTTTATTACTGGTAATTTATTTACCAGTGATGAAAAATATTTCCAATTACAGAAAAGTACATTTTATTGGTAGGTTCTTGTGATTCTTTTTAACCCTACTATTAACCAAAGTAATAAAAATTTATGTAATAAATAGACAAAAAATTTAAAAAAGAAAAATTCAAAGTAACACCTATTAAACTTCACGCGTCGAATGATAATTCCTATGACAGTTCCTCCAAATCGCTTTTGGATAGGCTTAATTTTAAAAATAACTGTAGAAATATTTTTTTACTTTATTGCTATTCTAAATAAAATAATATTCTATATTCCAAGAAATTTCTACAAATATTTGACGTGACAGCTGATCCATATAACAATGAATTGTCATAGGAATCATCATTGGCGCGAGGTATAGTGTTCCTAAGTTTGTATGAGAAATATATTAGTTATACACCGTGTTTTTATTGAATTCCGTTAACTTCAGGGTATCAGTAAATACGTTTAAGGAAACTAAATATAGCTAATAAGAAACAATTTATTTATTGTTTTTCTTTTTATAAAAAAATAATTTAAGTTGCATATAGCGTTATTGTAACATGTCCATTACATTTAAACTCAACCAAACAATTGATAACTGTGACATATCAATGTCATTTCTAACATTGATCGTCCGAGATGGTACTTATGTTTAGTAGCAAATGTACTAAACACTAATCAATATGTAAACAGGCCCTAAGGGTAGTGTACACGCTCGTAAGGGCCTTATAAGATAAAAAATAATTATCGATTATCTCCGAAATGGAGTTAGGTACTTAGAATAGCAGTGTCTTTGA
Source organism: Cydia pomonella (assembly GCF_033807575.1). NCBI lineage: Eukaryota > Metazoa > Arthropoda > Insecta > Lepidoptera > Tortricidae > Cydia > Cydia pomonella. The sequence goes on from NC_084720.1 coordinate 3,969,344, forward strand.
GAAAGTTACTTAATGTAAGCTCAGAATGAAAAAAAAAATCAAGTATATCATAAAAACAATTCCCAGTAACAACACTAGCTGTGACTGCCAACTGACATTTAGTTTACAATAGGTTTCTTAATACATTTATGGACCTTATAATTATTACGATAAGGCCTACAATATTCATGCTTATGTGTGTTCAATGTGGAAAGCGTGACTAGACGGACTAAGGAACGGCAAAGTAAGTAGCTGACCAATATATTCCCTTGTCACATCATAGTACATAAAGGCTTCTACGGACCTTGCAACGAATGACTTGCGATTTTAGACCATTGCTGACTAAGTAGCAACGAATTGAATCGATCGAACAAATGCTGCAATCTAACGCAAATCGCATGCGTTCATCGGTGATGTTTGAGCCCTATCATAACAATGCAGCAGTGGCAGCCGTTTGTGAGGAAAATCGGAGTATAACAAGGTGCTTTAATGATCAGTTTTAATGTTAAATGGACGGAGATGCCTTTCTATAAGTACTTATATCAAAACGGATCTATGAATGAGAATTTTATGGTGCTACCTAAGTCAGTTACTTATTTGTTTTCAGTATTAGGTCATAGACCGCCATACTTCTCTGTCCAAACCCGTTTCTCTCCAGTCGACAGCGCCGAGTTCGCTAAGGTCTTTTTGCACTTCGTCTCTCCAGTGGTACCTAGGGCGTCCAGACGGTCTTCGGCCGTTTGGAACTCCAAAGTACGCCCTCCAGACTGCACGATCTTCACCCATCCGGACTACGTTCCAAGTTTCGAGTTGCCAATGTACTAAAGAAAAAATTCCAAGCCTTACGGTGACTGACACCAGAATCAATCCTGCGTCTTCAGTTTACGCGGCTAACGTTCTGACCACTAGATCGAATCTTCGAAATGCTAGGCACCATTGACCAACTCTAAAGGCGAACGGTACGTGCTCGCACCTCCTCCTGAGACTTCGGTACAAATTTTTGTACATATTCCACAATCTATTTTGAACTTTTATTGAATAACAAAGAGTTCCAAATTAAAAACAAAACAACTGCTTCTGGGTTTCAGGAGGATACGGGCCCGTTAGGCGTTAGCCGCGAAAGATGAACACGCCGCCCGGAGACATAATATTTGTGGTTTGCTTTAACAACTATGTATTTCATTTGTTCAATTGTGTGACAGAATCATCTTATTCAAACTTTTATTCAACTTGCCCTGTTAGTAGTATGTTAGTTTCTTAGTTAGTGTTGGAAGCAAAATTTGACTCACTCCTCGATTTCCGATTGAGTTGAATATTTGCATACATATGTTATATTATGTTATATTTATTTATTGAACACAATGCAAGTTTACAGTGTCAGACCAATTCACTTACATGCTAGGAAAACATAAATTATCAAGAATAATAAATTAATAAAGCTGAATCAAAGACATACAAAAATATGTAAGTCGGGTGACAAAGCAATATTATGATACCATCGAGTTGATCTGATGATGGAGACAGGAGGTGGCCATAGGAACTCTATGATGAAACCACGTAACCTAATTTTATTATTATACTTTTTTTAGAAATGTCTCGATTGGTATTAGTTGCCTGTGGTAAAAAAGTACAGTCAGCGATAAAAGCTTGTACCATAAATAATATTTTTCGGAAAGCTTATTTCCGTTTTTGTAATTAAAAAATAGTGGCTTTGAAATTTAATTACAGCAAATATTATAAGCTTAATTAATTGTATTGATTCTATCACAATGAACCTTCGTGCGGATTTTTTAAATATATGGCTTTTCCGTTAAGTTAGTTCCTGTAAGGCTTCATAGGAATTGATGAGTAAGTTTTATTGTTAATGTTTTTATAATCAATCGGCCATCATAGTTTGATATTGATCTACAGTTATAAGCTAGTTTTGTACAAGGATATTATACATAGATGTAAACGATTCTAAGTAACCTTAAAATCAAAGTTCGGAAATCGGTTAAATTTCCAAACCGTTCGTTGATATAATATAACGACCGGTCTGGCCTAGTGGGTAGTGACTCTGCCTATGAAGCTGATGGTACCGGGTTCAAATCCTGGTAAGGGCATTTATTCGTGTGATGACCATGGATATTTGTTCCCGAGTCATGGGTGTTTTCTATGTATTTAAGTATTTATAAATATTTATATATTATTATTATATTTGTTTTTTTTGTAGTGTGCAATAAAGCATTTTATTATTATTATTATATCGTTTTCTAAGTACCCTCAACACAAGCCTTATTGAGCTTACTGTGGGACTTAGTCAATTTGTGTAATAATGTCCTATAATATTTATTTATTTATTTATATGTATTTGGCGCAAAACCTTTTAATTTCGGCGAGCTTGACATCAATATAATTATACGCGTGCAATAGAGATAGCAACAGGCTGGTCAATGTACAAAAATCTATGTGGAAAGCGTCTCTTTACACGTTATTACGTTCAAGCTTTACTTAATGAAAATTGTCGATGCTCTGTACTGAACTGTCTGATAAGAGTTCGTACAATAAATATTAAATTGAAATCAGAAATGACAAATATTGAAAATGTAAATTGGATTTGGTTTTGGCTAGTTTGGATGTATGGGTCGAGGATATTACTTACTAGAAATATTTGGCTAAAATAAAGAACTAGCTAGAGCTAATTTCTTAAAATTACCATTGAATTCTGTCAGGTAGACATAATAATGCTTTTGATATTTGGCTTAAGTTTTAATTATTTTTGTTTAAAATCTTAGCGCTACTTGCACCATCCCACTAATCCAGGGTTAACTGGTTAAACCTGGAATGACCATGATTACCAGTACACTTTGACACCGGGGTTAAAGGTTAAACCGGTTAACCCCGGGTTATTGGGATGGTGAAAGTGGCGCTTATAAATTTTTGTCAATTAACCATCACATTTTTAAAATATTTTTGAGCATTAATCGAGTTATCGATTTCGAATATTGAATGTCGTAATAAAACCAAATTGTAGAAAAAAACAATATCGTTTCAAAAAATAATCAAAAAATCTTTATTGCGTAAGACACTCTTTGTTTATTATGAACGGTGATGGAGCCATCCTGTAAGCAAAAATGCCTGTGTTGGGTGGCGCCGCTCTTCCTTTAGGTTACATAATTATTTATATATTCTACTTATGCTAAGCTAATTAACTCCAATTAGCTTAGCATACGTAAAATATATAACCGATTCTTCATATAGACCGATCGTAAATATTTCAATGAAATTCTTGATTGAATACTCAGTAAACACATTAAATAGTAATAAATTACAACCTTTTACGATAACAGTAGCATCATTATGACTAAGTGCCCTAAGTGTAGCGTCACGATCTAGCGAGGAAAGGGAACCTTGAGCTCCCGGAAATGTTCGGCATTCAGCATGCTTGTTTGATTGAAATCTTGAGATCTAACGGCGCATTCGAAGAATGAGATACGATAACGATAAGTTATGGTTTAGATACGTGTATGTCGTATAATTGACAGAAGCAGCTCGATTCGGGCAACCAATGTCACTTTGACGTTAGAAATATCGTAAATAGATCTTATTGGGAACACAGCGGTTATTGATCATTTCAAGATCTTAAACGTGTCTTAATCATTCTTCGAATCGGGCGGTAAGTTGATCTTAGTCATCAATGTCATCATGTTCATGATGTATAGAGCTCAACCTGTATACTCGTATTTTTAAACTGCGTGTATTTTTGATATAATATTGAACTTAAACGAGACGTAAGTTTTAGTGCTATGAAACAATTCTGTACCCCTAGTGTTAATTTATTCGATAGCGTGACGTGAGGTATGCGTTTGCGTTATGTCTCATTTTGTATAGGGTTTTGAGTTTCCAAACGTTCCGCTTAGCGCGCTGTTTCCGAATCCCATACAAAATGAGACTTAACGCAAACGTGTACGTCACGTCACGCTATCGAATAAATTTACACTAGGGGACCAGAAAGACAGTTTTAATTGACTTCCTAACCACCAGAGTATAATAACTTTTTGAAAAAATTGTGAGATGCACTTTATGTCGTTCATCGTGATCACTTGTGACAGTTATGAACTATGACTTTGCGTCAGTAAATGCGACGTTTTGAGTCAAACAAAGTAGTGATACATTGATTGCTGAATTATTTTATAAGGAAAAATGAAAGTACGTTTTTTCTATAAAACCTATAAAAGTGTCTTCATTAGGGCCTAAACTAACCGTCCTATGATTATGTATCAAACGCTGTATATTTGTCTCAAAAAATAGAGAAGTACACAATAAACTGTAGATAGTAATACAGGAGAGACTATATGTTGTCCCACTGGGAGTACTGGGACACCATAATAGGCTAATAAAAAAAGTAATATATAGCGTATATTTTAGACTGCAAGAGACAGAAAGGAAGTTATGAAACCACGTAAGATCAATACGGATAAATGTGGCTGCGGGGTAAGTGTAGCTGGCCTTCATACGGGTGCCTGTTTACACACATTGATAAGTGTTAAGTGCGAGTTCATACACTAGCTATATACTATAGTCCTCCACGTCGTATCCGACAACGGCGACGTTTAGGATTTTCTCTGATGAGCACGTAAGTCTATAAATAAATACTATAGGGACATTCTTACACAAATTGACTAAGTCTCACGGTTAGCCAAGAAGCGTGTTGTGTTGTGGGAACTCAGACAACGATATGTTTAATTTACAAATACTTAAATACATATAAAACAACTATGACTCAGGAACAAATATCTGCTCATCACACAAATAAATGCTCTTTCTGGGATTCGAACCCAGGACCATCGAACTACCCACTAGGCCAGACCGGTTGTCTTATTATGGCTTACAAAACCGTACTTGACCTTGCCACTAAAAGCACGTAGCAAATGTATGAATTCGCAATAAATACTAATCGATGTGTAATCGGGCATGCCCCAAATATGAAGGCCATACTCATCTCGCAGCCACACCTACCTCTATAGATTATTGTATAACCAAAAAAATCATCAAATTCATTATTTTAATTACCTAAAATTTAAAACAAAGCTGACATTCCATAAATTCCTATCAATTTATATATATTTTTTAAAATTCAGTTAAGTCTATAGTACCTAAGGATAAGGATATGTAACGGGGTATACTAACGAAATTTTCTGGGAAGTTCGTGACTAGTAAATATTCCCTATTTTAGATGGCACAGCACTATGACGATAAACGAGCGCAGTTTTCATATTTTTCTTAACTTTTGACGAAAATATAATTTTATTTAAACGAAGTCTATGCTCATAGGCCATATACATGCCTTCGTATAAGTACCATAAAACCCCCTAACTATATTCGAAAATCTCTCAGCTATGATCCAAAACTAACTCGAACATCTTACTTTAGGAGTGTATATTATTTGAACTACTTTTTTTCTGATTTATTAATTCGTTTAATTATATTAAGTAGCAATAAAACTAAACCTAATTAAAATCTTAATACCTAAATCTAAAGATGGCTCCTGAGACGTAGTGCCAAAGATGCTGGCAACATTTCCTCGCTGATTCGCAATGCTTATTCGTTAAGCAATGAAGCTGCCAGCTCTTTTGTTCCCAGTCTGTGGTTCCCAGTGACACCAACCATCTGAGCGCCTTGGCTAGTCCCCACGGGCCAAGGCAATCGACAATAAAAATAAATAAATTATGAGACAATCTTAGATAAATCGAACTAGCCCTACAGTAAGCTCAATAAGGCTTGTGTTGTGGGTACTTAGACAACGATATATATAATATATAAATATTTAAATACATAGAAAACACCCATGACTCAGGAACAAATATCCATGCTCATCACACGAATAAATGCCCTTACCATGATTTGAACCCAGGACCATCAACTTCGTAGGCAGGGTCACTTCCCCCTAAGCCAAACCGGTCGTCAAAAGATAAATACTAAAATGCATAGAAAACATTCATAACTCAGGAACAAATTTCTTGATGTATACAAATAAATGCCCTGACTAGGATTTGAACCCGGGACCTCCTTCTACGTAGGCAGGGTCACTAGGCTAGGGGGCCTTAACAAATAAATAAATATTATAGGACATTATTACACAAACTGACAGTCCCTCAGTAAGCTCAACAAGGCTTGTGTTGTTGGTATTTAGGATCGTTGCCTATAATATATAAATTCTTAAATACATAGAAAACGCTCATAACTCAGGAACAAATCGGTGCACATCTCACAAAGAAATGACTAATTACCAGGATTGAACCCGGGACCATCGGCTTCATAGGCAGGGTCACTACCCAGTAAGCCAGACACTAGAGAGGTCGTCAAACAATCAATTGAATTACTTAGTTCTGAGGCAACATAGTTCCATGTAGTTTCATAAATGACGAAAAATACTAAAAATAATATTGGTACCTATTGGTACTTTAGTTAAGTGTAGTGGATACTTGTGGGCCATCATTGTCGTATTGGACTGTAAGAGATTTTAAGGTACCTAATTTATTTCTGTTTATTTCGTCATGTAAATCTCAAAATGCGGTCATTTACCATTAAATACACAGTCGTGTCCGAACACTGTACTTATGTATTAAGAGGATAGTGCAGAACGGCTTATCCATACAAACGTAGACCCCATTTTCCTCCCTGGACATTATAGATAATATTTTCACACGATTCAATGCACATTAACTCCTAATGATAATAAAAAAAAATAGTCTCAGACAATTAATACAGTCCATATTTGTTAGTATCAACTTAACTTGATAATCAATTAAATAACTTGACTTGATAAAAAAAAACTAAATAATTTATGCATATTAACCGCTAATAATGTTTTTTTTTTTTTTTTTTTTTTTTTTTTATACAAGGAATTCCAACAGCTTTAAAAAATACATTAAACTTTTTAGATAGTAGTACAGAGCCAATTACAGGAACTCACAAATAGAAACTGTATATATAATTACAAAATACGTACTAGATACAAAAGCACATGTGACACAAGATATTACAATATGAAATATATCAAGGTTACAATTAATAAAAAAGAGAGACCAAGAAATAGATATGAGCAATAATCAAGAACACTTATATCATAACTTATGAAATTACACTAAGATAAACAACTTATATTCGCATTTAGATGAACAACATGGACCGGGCTCAAATACATTAAAGTTACAGATCACACTCCATAGCATATCACTACCTGCAACATGTTATTTAGAAGCACTGATTGACTAGATTGCGCCTTACACTAGGGATTGAGCAATGTTATGCCCCTTAATTTGATTTTTCTTGATTTTTTAATTATTATAAGAGTGAGAAGCAAAAAACGTATTCCATACAACTTTTTAAAAGCTCCTAACTCTAATAATGTTATAAAAATCGAAAAAAAAATCAAACGAAGGATCAAATTGTTTAAGAATAATTTATGCAAAATATCCAGAGAGGAAAATGAGGTCTAGGTTTATAAGGAGAAGCGGTCGTCCCATTTCCTCTTAAGCAAAATCGCAATTTATACCTTCAACATATCTATTAAAAATTACAATCAGTGTAGGTAAGAATAATTTATGCAAAATATTCAGAGAGGAAAATGAAGAATACGTTTATAAGGAGAAGCGGTCTTCCCCTTTCCTCTTAAGCAAAATCGCAATTTATACCTTCAACATATCTATTACAAATTACAATTAGCAGCAATTGTGATTCGTGAACGTGCAAGCAATTTGTTAATAGCAACTTAAATGCAGTGGTCGTGTAAAAATTGCTACTTAGGATGCTCGGTTGTGAAATTAGTCATAAGATACACGGTTCTGAATTGTGTCAGTGTACAATACTACTACTACTACTTAATGGCGCAGCGACCCAAAATGAGACACGAGTACACGCCAGTTGTCTCGATCCTGTGCCATCTCCCGCCTGTTATCGGCCTGGAGATCGCGCAAGTCCGCTTCAACAGCATCGCCCCAGCGATACCTCCCTACCGGGCGTCCCAGGTATGCCCTTTTAGCGCCGCGATCCTCCTCCATTCCCAAAACGTGGCCAAGCCAGCGGAGACGGTGAGCTTTTGTTTCGCCGACAACATTGGGTGTAGCCACAAGATCTTCAATCTCGACGTTTCTGCGGAGTCTAAAGCTGCCATCCTCTCTTCTCACAGGGCCCAGGATCTTTCGAAGTATTCTCCTTTCTGTCACCAGGAGTTTACAATACGATGCAAAATGTATTGATATAAAATAATGATTAGAATCAATAATAAAAATTAAAAAATGACTAAATTAAATCTAATGGATGGTGTGTTAGGTTTAGCGGGGAGGCATTCTGACTGAGAAATTGACGGTGAATTTTGGATTTATGAAGTATGAGTTATTAGCCATGAGTAGTTTTGAAAGTTTTTGAGCAAAGATGGCGTGGATGGATATTGGAAGACGCGTATTATGTATATCGTATAAGTAATTTAGCTCTTAGGTACCTAACTTGTCACTGGCTAAGTTGTCCCACTGGACAGAATCCATTTATTTGTACTACAATTTACGTGGCTAAATTTTTGACATCGAATTTTGGCCATTGAAAAAGCAATCATTATTATGGGAAAAATACGACTTTTTAAATAACCAATATGCTATATGCATAATGCCCTTCCGGGAATTGAATATATTATTTAGGGATAGCTGAGGAGAGCAACGAAACGACCGGCTTCCAGTAAATACTTTATGACAACCAACAAATAACAGCATTATACATATAAAGGGACAAGTAAAACAGACAATTGGTTTAAAAAATATAAATGACATATAAAACCTATTTAGACTTCGACAATGCCCGTAATAGACGCCCAGTTCGAGTCCCGTTTTTTCATGCCAAATACTTCTCATCACTTGCGTGATACACGGTTCTGAATTGTGTCAGTGTTCGTCATGTTTTAATGCCATAATTTTCGCGGCAAAATGTTTGCAACTTAAAAATCAATCGTGGGCAAAATAAGATTTTTCTACAGGTTATTGAATTGATACGCTTTATAGTTTCGTTATGCGAGATTATTTTCTGGTCATAATACATTTATAATGAACTTTTGTTGTTTATTTTAAAATCTTTCTACTTTTCTATAGCTACATATTAAGTAGGTACTGACCAGCGGTATATAATATCAGTGAAATTAAGTCATGGCATCCGTTAAAAATTGTACTAAACATTATAGATTTAGATTTATTTCTTTCATAATATTAAATTACAATATAAATTATTTCAAGCAAATCTAAGTATATTAATTTATATTATGATTTATGATCGTCAATTAATTGGTATATTGTATTGGACCGTAGGAGGTAAAGGTAGACCAAGATAAGCCTGTAGTGATTTTGATACACGCAGCGCAAGTTTTATTTATAGGTTACCTATAAATAACACTTGCACTGCGTGTGCTATCAAAATAGTTGCAGACTTATCTTGGTTTGATTCTAGAAGATTCTTACTTTAACATTATTATTTCGTTTATTTTAACGAATAGAATCATAATAAGTTCGTAAGTATTCATCTTGTTAACAAATTATAACCCAAATTCCAAAATGCCATAATTGCAAAGCATGCTGTATTAACTTAGATCATTTTGTCAGTCATTGTGGTTAAACAGTGACCTCGAGTGACCCTTAATTTGCGGCGTAACCCTTTGCCTTTCGAGCCAGTTTTTGAAGGCTCAATTCATTTAAGTTGCGAATTATACGCATGACCTAAATAACTTATATATTAATTTGAAAATTGGTCTACTGCAGAACAGACTAACAGGCGTATTTTGAATTAAATAACAAGCCACGAATTTGGTTCAGTTATGGATCTGATCTGTCAGTGTCAAAAGTGACGTTTTGGTTGAAGAAATGTCACTTCTGACACTGCCAGGACAGATACAGTGAGACGAAAACCCTCGTAGCGGTGTAGCACAGCAGCACCGCGCGGTACGGCGGAGGCGCGGCGTGAATTTTTGTATGTACTCGTATGTATAATAATTGGTAATTTGCCTAGACCGGATACATGGCGCCGCAGCACCACACAGTACAGCTAGGCAGATTATCTACACCATGAAACAAGACTTACTGCCTTCTCTTGCCTTATACTGGCGACGCCTCAATAGTAGATTGTTAAGAGGCTGTCAATACCTAAAGCGCGCACACTGTCTATTTGTATCGGAGTAAATGAGATAGCACTGTCGCATGTTACTGGGCCTGGGCAAGGGAATAATAAGAAAAATATTTAAATATAAAAAAGTGGTTTATTAGTGTAATATTTAACTCGACCAAGGTTTAGATATAAATGTTTTGAAATTGTGATTTTAATTGCAGACCCATAAGTCAAAACAATAAAGACATAAAACCGTTTAATTGTGATTTTAAGACCAATCTTTGCAATTATTTTCTATAGAGCCGATTTCGTTCAATCGTGTATCGAGTACGACCACGGTCTTTGAAATATAATTAATATGAACATATATTTTTCTTACTTGACTAAAACAAATAGTCTTTCTTAAAAAACTGTTTAAGTAACATCAATTTCAAGGACATTGGGTGTTGACAGCCTCTTAACCAAGGGATGAAAGGCAGTCATTTCAGTCGAGGTAGTTTGGCGCTCGAACCAAGTGAGAGCGCCAATACTCCGAGGCTGAAATAAGGCCTTTCACTCGTGTTAAACACTCTATTTTTCATTTCGAAGAAAAATGAATATGTTTAAGAAAAACATGACTAAGTATAAACTTTCTTAATATTATTTATTGTGTAGGTATTGTATTTCCACGTTGTTACATAAAGGTGTTACATTATATTTTTTAGTACAGTGGCATGGACCCTGTAAGGGCAAAGCAATTCTAATTCTAAAAATAGTCATTAATTTCAGGCATGGTCATAAAACAATTAAAATAATAACAAACAATGTTTGTTTAATATTTCTTGAGGGTACTTTCAATTAACAATTTAGGTTAAAGTATCGTTATTTACGGAATGGAGAGTTCAATTACAGAATGGAAGTTATAAAACAAATCCATTTTAAACCAAATTTCAATTGCTAATCGTAAAAAATGCAAAAAATCGTACTTGGAAAGTTAAATTGATCACTTTCTGCACAATTTTTAGAAGCTTTTATTTAACTTGCCCTGTTAGTATGTATGGGACAAATCTTGCAAGTTAAATTTGACCCACTTCCCGGTTTCTGATGAAGCTGAAAATTTGACCCACTTCCCGGTTTCTGATGAAGCTGAAAATTTACATACATATGTAAGTCGGGTGACAATGCAATATTATGGTACCATCAAGCTGATCTCATGATGGAGACAGGAGGCAGCCATAGTAACTCTGTGATAAAACAACGCAACCTAATTGTGTTTGGGGATTTTAGAATTGTCTCGATGAGTATTAGTTGCCTGTGGAAAAAAAATACAGTCAGCGATAAAAGCTTGTACCAAAAATTTTTTTTTTGCCAAAAACTTTTAGCACTATTTATTGTTTACCGCTTACGAGATGGTTCGACCAAATATCCGCTCAGATATTTGGTCACACCATCTCGTTGGATGGACATCACACAAAGCAACGTTTTCCACAAAGAAACCGAAAAACTAAATAATAACTGATATTTTCGTACGTAAATTACAGCCATAGGTCGAAATTTAGGATTTACTGGACGCATCGCCTAGCAAGTGTGATGTAAAAATACATTACAGCCCTAGGTCATAATTTAGGATTTAGTGACCGCATCGCCTACGTGTAGATTATGACACCTTTTACGATCAAGTATGAAAAGATAATTCGTGGAGTCGTTCGCACGCAGAAAGGGTTCCGCAGCAAATGAAGAAGATAGTGTCGATCTTTGCTTTCTAGAATAGTAGATTGTTAACCAAGGGATGAGAAGCACTTATTTCTGCCGAGGTAATTTATAATCTCTAATATTCGAGGCTAAAATGATGCCATTCACCCGAGTTAAACACTCTACTTTTCATTTCGAATACGAGGAAAGTAAAATACTTGTGTTTTTTTTTTTAACATGACTAAGTATATTTTTTATAGCATTTCGTGAGGTACTTTCAATTAACCAATTAGGTAAAATAGATAAATAAATAAATATTATAAGGGACATTATTACACAAATTGACTAAGTCCCACGGTAAGGTCAAGTAGGCTTGTGTTGCGGGTCGGTGGCAAACAAGCATACGGCCCGCCTGATGATAAGCAGTCTCCGTAGCCTATGTACGCCTGCAACTCCAGAGGAGCTACATGCGCGTTGCCAACCCTAACACTCTGCACCCTCGTTTAGTTATGGCAACCTTATTCACCGGCAGGAACACAACACTATGAGTAAGGGTCTAGTGTTATTTGGCTGCGGTTTTCTGTAAGGTACTTCCCAGTTGGGCTCTGCTCTAGATCTGGAATAACATCCGCTGTGCTGTGCCCTACCACACAAAGCGAGATGACATTCAGAACGCCCATACCTCACCTCATTCAAATCATGAGAAATTTAAGAGCCCGGTAACGATTTTACAGCAAAAATTTTAAATTGATAGATTTAGTCGTTGAAATTGTACACCTTTTGTTACGTAATATCTAAATAACAAGTATTGGTTTATATTAGCACGTTTTTTCATCCGGGTACGTCCTTAAACTACGTCCAAAAGAGAGGTATGGGCATTGTGAATGTCATCTCGCTTTGTGTGGTAGGGCACAGCCAGTGGATGTCATTCCAGATCTAGAGCAAAGCCTAACTGGGGAAGTTCCTCCACCTTACAACAGACTTACTTACAACTTAATATAATAACACTAGACCCTACTCATAGTGTTGTGTTCCTGCCGGTGTACAGTAAGGTTGCCAGAGCTCAACGAGGGGGGGCGGATTTAGGGTCGGCAACGCGCATGTAACTCCTCTGGAGTTGCAGGCGTACATAGGCTACGGAGACTGCTTACCATCAGGCGGGCCGTATGCTTGTTTGCCACCGACGTAGTATAAAAAAAAAAATCTTGCCTTTTAACAATGAGGTCGCAAGCGAGCGTCCCTGGTAATAGGTTACGAGAAGGGATAGTTTTTAAAAATTCATCAAAAAATTATGGTAGTAAATTATACAAAATGATGTATAAGAACAGTTTCAGGAAATGTTGTAGATTGTTGAAGTATCGATATTACGTTGAAATTAAGTCAATTTTCAGAGAAATTGTCACTTGTTTTGAAGTAATTTCTGGAGAAAATTGATTTCGTCTAACTTTCATTTACACCACTTCAAATTTATAATAACAAAAATGTAGTTTATTAAAGTTGAAGTACCATTTTTATTACCATTGTACCATTTTTAGCAGTGCAAACTTTACGAAATTTACAAATAAGATCGACAAAATCACTGTTTTACACGCGTTTACCTAAACGTCCATCAGAAAAAAATCATTACTAATTAAGTGTCTGTTTTAAAAAAAATGATTTATTATAATGAAAGATAACAAGACGTGCTAATAGAAACCAGTACTTGTTATTTTTAATAGTTAACAAAAGGTGTACAATTTCATGCGCTAAATATATCAACTTGACATTTTTGCGACTAAAATCGATAACGGCCTCTTAAAATCATTTACAATTTGGACTTATTGTGTAATAAGTGTGTTTTCGAATGTCGTTTACGGTTTTTATGCTTAGTGGGATAGAGTGGTCGACTATTTCTCCAATAAAACGTAGCATTACCGAGATTGATTAGGCAGATCAATGGCATTAAGTATAAAACAATATATATTATTTTAGTTATTAGAGGAATTAGGAGCCTGCAAATGTGCGATTTTTTTTTCTATGAGCAGTCTGCCCTAGTGGATACTGACCGTGCCTATGAAGCCCGGGTCCCGGGTTCAAATCCTGATAAGCACAAATATTTGCTTTTGAGTCATGGGTGTTTTCTATGTATTTAAGTATTTATAAATATATATATATATATATATATATATATATATATATATATATATATTATACCTATATATCGATGTCTAAGTACCCCCAACACGAGCATTATTGGGCTTACTATGGGACTTATTCAATTTGTGTAATAATATCCTATATCCTATAATAGTTATTTATTTTTATTAGGTGTAATACTAAGTCAATAAATAGGGTCAATGTGAGACCTTCGAGTACGGATCCCCAAAAAGTGAAGATGTGACGACCCGTATCATAACAGCTTGCGATCGCATTTTTGCCATTGACATTTTTTTGACATTTTGTGTTGTTACTCTCGTGTGAAACTCGAGTGTGATGGTTGCGTTTATATTTCTTAAAGCAAGTAAAGGTTCCTTAAAACGGCTTGGCTTTGAAATTTCTGTTTTTTTTTTAGCTATAATATTATTAATTACTAAGACGTATTTTTGGTAGGTACTAGGTAAATTTGTTACATAGTAATCTAACTGGTAACACAAAAACTAAATAATGAATAAATAGGCTCTGAGAGCTGTAGACCTCACGATAAGCTTAACTAAATACATGATACGATGGTTGTTGTTGAATCATATTAATCATATCATAAACGTCGCCTGATAATTGTCAAACCTGAAAGATACTGATACTCCGGGCGGAAAGCGTTAACTTTGCTCCCGCTGCGCTAAACGAAGTTGCCGCTTTCCGAAAAATAGTATGCGCACCACGGGAGGAAACGTAGGACATTCCATCCGGCATGTTTGCCACCCTCGCCTTCAGCTCGGGTAACACGCGGCACGCAATTTCCTACTTTTCTTCCCTTGGGACACAAATAACTATTGTAATATCCAGCCGGTTTTCGTTAAAAAATTTGGTTTGGTGGTCACCAAAGTAACCATTATAATTTTAACATGTCGATATCGTATTGTCTATCTGTTTGTACGCAGTTTAACAAGCATTTCCTCAAAACATAATTCATACTAAAATTGAATATTTGAGTCATAAAAACCCTCTAACTTTCGGTACAAATGAGGTTTTTTTCTTATTTACACAGATTGATCTAGCCCCAAACTAAGCAAACCTTGTACTATGGGTACTAGCTAACGATATATATACCTGTATAGTTAAATATATACTTAACTTATATACATATGTAGCAAACACCCATGACTCAGAAATAAATATCTGTGTTCAACACACAAATAAATGCCCTTACCGGGATTCGAACCCGGAACCACTGGCTTCATAGACATGGTCACTACCCATTAGTCCAGACTAGTCGTCAATTAAATTTGACTTTCGTTAACATTTGTTACAGATTTCTAACCAGATCGCCCTTTTCGCATATACCTAATGCATCATTTCGAAATGATCCCAATCCCAATGCATTATTCTAACTTTATTAACCATCCAACAATACTGTCTAATTAAAACATATAACAAAACCCATCCATAAAAGGTACCAATTGCAAAACTAGTTCTTAAAAATGTTACACATTTACAAGGAAGAGTCTAGCCTTCAGAGCAGTGAGAAGCGAACTACGCCGCGGAGTATATAATCCTGCAATCGTCTTCACTCATCACAGTCAATCGTTCGGCTTCGTACCGCGCATATCCAATTCACATTTTCAAAATGAAATTGGTGAGTTTTTGAAAGCAAAAACTAGGTTATTTAAATATAAAAAGATATTCACTTTAATTAAAGGCCAAATTCGACAGAATCGGGAATAGGGTGTGCTCCATGGTTTTTTTTTTACATAAACTGAGTCCCAGAATCGGGAATTCCCAGTTCTCGCCATACACCTTCAGCCCTGGTAGAATTCTCTAATCGGGACTAAGGGTGCGGGTGGTCGAAAGAGTGTTTTAAGTGTTGCAAAACTGGACCAATTTACATCATCCTGCATAATACATAATAACTTCATCCCTATTGCAATTTATATGGTACCTGCAGTACTGTTGCATATAATTTTGTCACTATTAATTTAATAATATATTCCTCTTGAAATGAATCGTATTTGTCATTTTAGTTTATGTAACTTTGAGAAACCACAGAGCAATAAAAATTACTTACCATTTAACTCGACCGGTACTAATTTGTTAACTTACTATACCTACTTACATTTCTAAGACTAATAATAATTTGAACTTTATAGTTCCACGTATATTTCGACGTGTTCTTTGGCAACTCATTGTACTAAGAGAAACATTCTTAACTGATCAACGATGAATGTCTTCATAATAAGGTTTACAAAATATTAGTTAACAATGTACGCTTTAGAGATAACTATCTAGAGCAGCGATATTCAACTTGTGACCCGCCGGGCTTTTAAGTTGGCCCGGTGAATCTGGCCAACCAAAGCTTGGCAACCAAACGTCACCTTTAAGAAAATTCGTATTACGACCCGGGGCTACAAGGCAAATCCGTCTTTGTTGCCCCCATAAAAATGGTTGAGTACCGCTGATCTAAAGTAATGAGTTAAGCAAACAGTCGTATTGTAAACGTTATTGCATTGACATGTCTTTTATCATTTTGTTGGGCCGTCATCATTATTGTCGATCGTTTTCTTCTGGGCTCATCGGAATTTTGTAACGTCGATTACTTACAGATATTTGTAACATATACATTTTTATAGCAAATCTAAGTTCTATTAATAATTAACTATATTGATAATGTAATTGCAACAATTTATTTAATAAGTTTCAAGTCTTGTCTCCAGTCTATCTGAAAAATGTTGGCCGACATATTTTATGAATGAGATTACGATCCTTTATTTATACTAACGTATGTATCAGTTGCTAAAACAATCTTTAATTTTAGTTCGTAGTCGCCGCCGTACTCGGAGTGTGCGCCGCCGGGCGTTTGGACAACACCTACCTGCCTCCTGGCAGAGGAGGCTCTGGATTTGGCCAAGGAGGTGCTGGAGGCTTCGGCCATGCCGCGGCTGGTGCTGGAGGCCACGCCGGAGGCTTTGGACAGAGAGGCTCGGGTGGTTTCGGCCAAGGCGGAGCTGGAGGTTTTGGAGGCGCTAGCCACGGAGGATTCGGACAAGGAGGCGCTAGCCACGGAGGATTCGGTCAAGGAGGCGCTGGCCACGGAGGTTTTGGCCAAGCCGGCGCTGGCGCTGGTGGTTTCGGACAAGCCCAACACGGTGGCAACCTCTACAACGCCGGTGGATTCCAGCAGTCATACAGCCAGCAGAGCTCTCGTCCCCAAGACGCCGGCGCCCAAATCCTGAGGTCCAACAGCGAGGTCACCGCTGAGGGTTTCTCTTACGACTTCGAAACCTCCAACGGCATCCGCGCTGACGCTCAAGGCGTGGCCACTAACGGAGTCCAGTCTCAGGGCAGCTTCGGGTACAAGGGTGACGATGGCCAGGACTACAGCATCACGTACACCGCTGATGAGAACGGATACCGCCCCCAGGGTGCCCATCTCCCCACCCCTCCCCCGATCCCGGAGGAAATCCTGAAGTCTCTGGAGCAGAACGCCCGTGATGAGGCTGCTGGCATCTCTGACGATGGTAAGTCACTATTATTTATACTTTTTGGTGATTACGTACAGTTTCTATTCAATTATCTTGCCTAGAAGCGCGAAACATGCACAGATTCTTATTTGTAGAACCATAATGCATGTATACATTTGCTCACTTCGTTGTGTAGGTACGATACAAGTAGGTTCCTTCGATTTTGGTAAAAACTATCTAACTATCTGTAACCTGTAATCTGGCAACCTATCTGTAACTAAAGTTTTACAAATTGTCGCATAAAAATACGAAATCATAAACCTCATTGCCCTTATTAAAGAAAGAAATACCAAGATAAAATATCTACATTTATTACAACGGTTTCAAGGCAATTGAAACATTTTAACTACTCTATTTATTTTAATCTAGATGACCTATTCATCATTAGTCATAACACACGTTCATATCTCACATATGACGGCAAACCATCATGTGCATTGATCATGTCTGTCTAAGGTCTAGATAAAGGTGTTAATATTAATCTATGGACGAGCATAGACTAATTAACCCTTGGTTATAGTAATTATAATTTATATTGCATTATTTTATTACTAACAGAGTTCAATAGTTCATTTTAAAAGATAATTTAAATGATAAAGTAATGCGGTTATTTGAATCAAAAATGTTGGTACCTAATCTTAGTTTTTTTTTTTACTTATAGCGTTTAAAGAATGCCCTTAGTTTAAAAATACTAAGTAGCTACATAAGGGTATTTCTATAGGAAGCAAAACACATTGATAATATTTCGCAGAGCTATAACTAGATCAGGGTTTCAAAATAATAAATATACGAAGAAATATTATTAAAATAAAGACAACGAAAGAGAGCGAATGTAAAAATATAAGCCAATTGTTACACTATGTACTTGTTTACAATATGTAAAGTTGTCACCCGTTAATGTCGGCAGTGTTTAGACGCAAAATATTCTGAACTAAAAAAGTCCATTCTACGTTATTAGTTGGATCCAACAAAAACTCAAATAATTATCCTACTAATTTCCGTATCTACAAATGAAGACGCACAGGTCATCAAGATTGACGGGGCTTGCGGCTACAACACACTTTTTATAAATGACAGATGTTATTATATATAATGACCAATCAGAGGCATTATAAAGTCCAAAACTTTTCTTGAAATATTATTATTTTTTATCAATATTAGCAACCATGCAATGGATGACGTAAAATCATCTACTAAAAAAATAGTTATTTGTACAACAAGAGAGCAAAGTTTGATATTTCTTCGAGTGCTTGTTTTGAGTCCCGTGCAAGCGAAAGATTCTATAGTAGATTCACGAGCGTAGCGAGTGAATCTTATTTAGAATCTTGAGCGTGGTAAGGGACTCAAAAGCGCACGAGATGTAAATAACTTTGATCTCGTGTAGTACACAAAATTTTTCACGTCAGTCAGCCATCAAAAAATACAACCTGAAAAAATGTAATCCGTCTTCATCACTATTTCACTTATGTTTTCTGAAGGTATTCTAACAATTAACTTTAATTACCGCAATAAAACAAAACGAAAGAAATTTCAATAAAATGATACGAAAATAATGAATTAACGAACATCAATTGACAGTTTAATCGTGAACTTTTTTTTGTTAAAAAAAACTTTGTAAGTTACGGTCCGAATTGAGGATACTACTATTTGTCAACTATAGTAGAGATCGTTAAAAGTCGTTAGGTAGAATTATTTACTGCGTAACAATTGCGTAAATTTGTATAAGTATATTGTTTTGATTGTATAATAAAATACGTAAAATATGGTATTTTTATTAAATTTTGAACTTTTATTTCATTAATTAATTATTACGAATGAAGACTCGTAGGGTGTTTTGGAACGATGCGGTCTGACTTATTTCGGGGGTCTATTATAAACAGTCAATATATCGTTGAATTACGCATGCACTTTTTTGTCTCTTTCTTTTTGCTAATGACGTGAAAGGGACAAAGACAATAGAATGCAAATACTTCGAACTTGTATTAGGCCCCGCACGTTGAAATGACATTCGAATATGAAGGTCACTTGAATGTTATTTTGTCTCACTCAGTGAGCAAAATGCGATTTTGCTCACTGTTTTTAAGCAGCAAATTACCCTTGTTCCAGCTGCTGACGTGAAAACATAATTATATGACAGCGGTTAATTTCAACTTCAACGAGCTTTTTTCTTTTAATTATGGTTTGACAGAAATAAATGTCAAAAACTAACGGAAAACACTTATTTGGTTTGAAAGCTACAAAGTGTGGGAAGGAATACATATATATGAAAACATACGGGCACATTAACTATTAGAATACGTGTAATCATTGAACGTTGGCTTCTCCTTAAGGTACTTTAAATGAACGCTATAAAACTATAGTTATTTTTTTAAATTTGTGAGACCGCGGTTTAACCTTGCCGGAATCTGTAATATACTTAATGTGACTTATGTCTTGACCACAATTCAAAACGGCGTCATTATAAAAAACTGAAAAATCACGCCATTCATAATGTCGGGGAATAATCACCCGAGAAATAAACTAAGTAAGTACTTAACTTCAGAATTGCTTAGGCATAATCTTTGAACACTAATAATTATAATAAATGTAATTTACGTTTTTGTTAGAAAATATATAAAGAAAATATTAAGCTTTTTCAGTAGACAAACAAAACAGGTCAATATTCACGATGGCGTCAGATCAGTTGCATCAGCCATCGTGACTTCACTTGCTGACGATTTATGCGCGCTAGGTGCTTCGCAGATTAGAGTAGCTACCTCACTTTCTCATTCAGACGATATGTCACAAAGTGATCAAGAGGTATGACAATACACATATATCTAAGTTTTATTCAAAAGTAGTTTAATAACCTACATTTAACATTTATGGCGGCTACCACCAGTTTGACACTGACAATATGTCAGCTAGCGCTAGCGTACTGTGCGTAACTTATTTTCTATGCATGTCGCTCGTACTCGCATATTAGCGCGAGCGAGATGTATAGAAAGTAAGTTACGCAGACGTTAGCGAACATGTCAGTTTGACACTGCTAAGGGAGTCGTGGTAAGGCTACTGATTGCATTACAGTGTTATAATACAAAAAAAAATTAATATGTAGATAGCATTCTCTTTACAATAACTTACACGGACATTAAAGTTTAAATTCTTACTTAATCCTTATACGTGAAAACCTTCTATATAATAAAGTACTTTTTAAGAGTTATAAAATCTTAGGCAAATGATCCAAATCGTCAACTTTTGTAATATCAAAAAATTGCTGGTATCCCGAACGTTTTTGACCCTTTTATCAATACCATATAACATGAAGTTTTAATTAAAAGTAAGAATAAACGCACTTTTGCATTAATACCTAACTAAAGACGACTCCTATAACTTTACTGTTTATTTAAACGGGCCAATATGGATGATATTTAGTACGCCATTGTGCGTATTTCATGTCAAATTAGAATTATGGAGCGTACTAAATGACAGTGTTAACAAATTGACTAACCTTCGCATTTACACTAAAAGAACGTCAGTTCCCAGCAATCAAAGTGATTTATCTGCTATGAAAGATGTGTGGGTCAGTAAGTAATGCAGCTTGGCATTGCGAAGGCGTGTGAAAATATAGTCCCTTTCTATAGAATCTTGAGATTACTAAGATGCAGTCAGATTGCGTCTGAAAAAGTTAAACAATTCTATCAGTCGCTTATCGGTTAGTATTGAAATTTTAGTTCATCTGATAGCCCGCTGTTGCTATCGTAGCTGCCTGTAGGTACCATCTTGATAAACGGAGAGACGGAATGGTACTGTTTGGATTCAGACCGTGCCTGAATTACTGCAGCAGTATTGCAGCGCGACATTACTACCCACTGCATGGATGTCGCAAATGTCAAAAATCGGCATCTAGTCCAACTCAATGCACCTTCAAAAATATTTTTTTTTTTAATTTAATTTGTATATTTCATTAAAAAAACGCATTTTACAAGCTTAACTACTAATCTTAAATTAAAGAGAAATAAACTAAAAGTTTACGTCGCTTAAGGTACCATGGGTTCATACAGCAGAGCTTTTGTTTTTTTTTTAGATCATATTACGGTTCCCAAAAATATGAATTAAAGCCTTTCTTTAGTAACTTCATCGATTCGCAATCTGATATAATAAAAAACGGCTTACAACGATCTTAGTTATTTTTTTCTCAAGAGCTAAAAATATAAAAATTCCTTTTAAAAATGCTTTTTTTTATTTTTAATCGAAGTCATTGTTTGCTTTTTTTGTTGAAAATGACTAAAAAACAACAATTTAATAACAATAATATCCGCAATCTGGGGCACGCACGGCTGTCCACTCAGTGTTTAACGAGCTGCGCCTGCGTCCTGAACCCTTAGAATTAAATTTGATAATATCAGCATTGAAAATATAGTAAAGCCCACTTTCCCACCATAAAACCGTGGAAATATATTATGTTTGTCGCGTGAAGATAATTATATGGACCATGTTATTAATTTTCTCATTGATGTGACAAAACCTACACTCAATGCTGTTTCACATGTCGCCATTACATATATATCTCACCGCTGCACTCAAGTATTCCGGATTGATATTTGTCCCCAGTACTATGCAAGTGAATGAGTCATACCTTTACTTTACTTCGAATCAGAGTTATTAGTACCTATTCAAGGATTTACCACTAATACTTTCCTACTTACTTCTCTCCGAAATTATATAAAAAACAGCTTTTTATAATTTTCCTGAAATTTACTTATTGTGAGATTTGTAAGGTACAGATTGAGCTGCATCGACGGTTTTTGTCCATTTCCCGATAGATGGTTTAGTTTTCGAGAAAAAATTAGTAAAGCAGTATAGACACTACCTTTACAAGCATCCCTAATCTAAACAGTGACTGACATCATACTATGACAGATTAAATTTGATAGCGCTACCGCCCTTTTGTGAGTCTTTGCCTTTTCTCCTATCTCCAATCATCACACTCAGTCACCGCCCACCTTCTTCCAGTTGGTCTATTTCATCTTCCTAAGGTCTTACCTTACACAGTCCTGCCATCTTTTCTTAGCCTTCCCTCTTGGACTTTACTGCAATAACTTACGGTTAGCTAAGGGTTGGTATATGAACACCGAAAGTATACGTTTGGATCGATTACTATTATTGGAAACCTATGTCCGATGTCCAGTGGATCAGTCGGCCGATGCAATGAAGAATAGGCTAGGGTATGTATCCTAGAGCGCATCGAACACTACACTGACCCGAAAATAAACACTGGACTTATGTCGACACTAATCCCATCCCACAGTAACTCCATTATTTATTAGTGCAATCCAAGCCAAAGGTACAGAACGCTATCATCAGACTAATGTAAGCCAACATAACATTTCTGGAACGACGTAACTCCAAGCACTTTCTATAGCGCATAAGTCGTTTTTCATTGCAACTCACACATACGAGCTAGCGTCCTTTCTAAGATTATCTAGGGCCGAAGCATCACTAAACGTTTTAAACCAACATGCATACATTTAATAAAGACCTTATAGTCTTCGCATATGACTGGTAATCCCTTAATATAGCTGTAAAAAAATTGTGGTTACGAAAACCGTAAGTCTTCGGTAAGCAAATTATAGATCAGTACTGTGGGTTATGGTAATCGTTTTGCAAAGTAATAATTATGTTACATTTGCAAGTTAGATGACGATTGGATAACTTGTTTTAACACAAGATATTATAGGTATAATTTCTATTGCAAAATTGACAAAATATATCATTAAATATGCGGTCGACCTATGAAAACACCTCAGTAGATACCTATCAAATAGCAAACATTTATTCAGCAAATCGGCCACAGGGGCACTTTTACATGTCCATTTTTACAAACAATAAAAATTACAAAAAAAATTACAAATATGGAATCGATGAAATAATATATCACAACTATCTATTAACAAATTGTATTAAATAAAATATGTTGTATATAAAATTTTTGATGCGTTATAAAGCCTTTCTTAGATTCGTGAAATAACCAACCAAATCAGCTAATAATCTACTCATTATGAAATTTCAAAACGGTACCTATGTTTCTATGAAGTAAGTGCGAGTAAAATTATTTTTTGTTGACTATAAAATAATTGAAAGCGCTTTCTCGTTGTATTTCCGAAAAAATAATATCCTTGTCGCTGCAAATAAATTCAATAACTAGCTAAAGTTATGCGTATGGCATTTCGATCGATTAAAAGATCATCTAAAGATAATATTATAATTGGTGACTTTTTATAGTTGTACAATGAACTGTTTCTAATCGATTTCGATTGTGCATTATTATCGAACCATCATAACCCCGCCCTCGTGTCGTAACGAAACGTTTTAGGAAGCTAACATTTAAAATAAGACAAGTTAAGAAACATTTATAACTAGTGAAAAGGCCAAATCGCCGGTAGCCATCTTTGTTTCTAAATACAATTGGAGGCCGATTCGGTTTCAACTATTTGATATGGTTTTCATTTTATTTTGATACGATCTTGAGTCAGGGTGGGCCGATGCACCAATCATCGTGAGCGTGACGTTTGAGTTCAGACTGCACTAGCATTACTGCTGCAGTCGACTGCTGTGCATTACTGAAAAAACGTTAAAAATGTCAATTTATCAAGAAATGTATAAAAAAAATTACGTTTCCTCCAATAATGTCGCGCAATACTGAAGCAGGATGTCCATCTGCGGTCGGAATCCGAACGTCACCTTAATGCTGATTGATCTTCATGAAATGCAGTCAGGAGTCGTCTAATCCTTATCAGCGCTCGTCCTTTTTGGTGCGCATGAGGTGCCTGATTACATGATTTAAATGCGTATCGAAATGAGATCAAAACCTTATCCAATTGTTAAAACAGATTTGGCATCTTGCTTTTTATTCTAATTGATGTTTTCACATTTATCAATCTTTCTTTTGTTCTTAATAAAAATCACTAACGACAAATGACTTTGGTCTTTGATCATATAGAAACACAGGTAAATTAGATAGATGATAAAAATATTTTAAGTAAATACTTGAATAAGTCTACATACATATTCAATAGGCATTTAAAAACGTTTTAAGCAAAATGACGTATATGTACTTAGATAATTATCGCCATAAATGGAACTCAATGCAGCTATTATAAAACAATTTCACAAATTGGTCTATTCTGCAACCTTTTACACGCACAATTCAAATACCAAGCTTTTCATGCATTTTGCTTACATACATGGATATAATTTGATTTTAA
Organism: Cydia pomonella; assembly: GCF_033807575.1. Lineage (NCBI taxonomy): Eukaryota > Metazoa > Arthropoda > Insecta > Lepidoptera > Tortricidae > Cydia > Cydia pomonella. The sequence continues at coordinate 3,994,017 of NC_084720.1, forward strand.
TGTAAGCCTAAGGCTTTTGTGCTCAATTTGGATCAGAGAGATGTTACAGCAAAATATCCTTTAGCTATATATAATTAAATTATAGTTTTGCGGGCTGGGTACCCTCTGTAATATATCATAATATCCTTTTATATTATCACTGGAAGTTAGTTAGGAGACCGAAACTTCGGCCGAATGCGAGACTAAAACTTCAGTCGGACACAGACAGAGGGCAGTTTCGGCGTGGCTGAAAGTTTTTTGGCAGAAACCGAACCTTTCAGCTGAAAAATGGTATCCGCAAACCTGTCAAAACCAAAACCGAAACTTCCGTCAGATTTTACTGTATTTTTTTTATACTACGTCGGTGGCAAACAAGCATACGGCCCGCCTGATCGTAAGCAGTCTCCGTAGCCTATGTACGCCTGCAACATGCGCGTTGCCGACCCTAGCATCCTCCCCCGTCGTTGAACTCTGGTAACCTTACTCACCGACAGGAACACAACACTATGAGCAGGGTCTAGTGTTATTTGGTTGCGGTTTACTGTAATCCCAATATATTCTTACCTTTCAATTACAGTTTATCGATAAACGATTGTCCATTTGGCTAGGCCCCCTGACCATTTCTTCTTATACTGTCTTAGCTATTTTTTCAGTTGACTGTACTTGTACTAACGCGCAATGATATGCGATCATTTCGTAAAGTCATTATAAAAGTAAGGATCTCGCGTGACAGTCCCACGGTTGGGCAAGGTGTGGGAAACGAGAACAAAGGTTTTTAACGGTGGGTTCTGGATCTGATTTGACTGAATATTACTGTTTTATTCGTGTAAGAGTATTTTTTGTTCTAAATAGTATTTGTTAAATAGTTTATATTTTTTGAAAAAAAGACACATTTTTGCAATGATGTTTCAATCATGTTTCTTTAAAATCTTATAAACATTCTAGAAACATTGAACAATCATTACAAATTATCATTATCACGATGAAATGTTAATAGTCATGATATACATTTAACCATCCTATGTCCATTCCCGGAAGTCGAACTATCTTCAAAGCAAATTTCGTCTAAATTAATCCAGCAGTTTAGCAAAGAGATAGGCAAATGACAGCCAGCGAGAGTAATTTTAGTATTTATTATTATTAGTAGTATTGAATAATGCTTTGTATAAATAAGCACGGTTGTATACAGACAGTTCAATCAACCATTTTCATCATAATATATCTTTTTTATGGAACTCATTCCTACATAATCAACACCCCTCTCTCTTCCTAGCTATTCCTAGCTACCTCTTCCTAGCTTCATGGTAGTGGGGTCAGCTTTCCTGATCAACCTTCACCTCCTTGCCCTGTCCACGGAATCATCCTCGGATAACTTGCACTCACTCATGTCCTTAACCAATATACATCCTTATATCTTGTTCTGCGTCTGCCCCAGGATTTTCGACCTGAGATGGAAAGTTGTACTACTAAATTTCCTACGTAGTCTGAAAGCCTTCTTTTTACCACACCATCGCAACCTGCTCTCCTGAATTTTGTCGGCGTTGTCGCGTACGTGTACGAGCCTGGTAACGCTGCACATCTACCTCAGTATCTTCATTTCGGCCCTAAATAATCAACACCATCCATTAGAAAAGGACCCCTAAAAGCAATGTTTCACCAGTCTCGAAAGCAATGACCTCTACTATTGCCGTAGTTCCGTTAGCATCATCATCATCAACTGTGCCTCGACCTTGAGCTTTCTGAGATGAATACGCGGCCATAAAGTTAGCGGTTTTGGGTCTTGATACTCTTGATTCAAATTTTATTCTTTCACAAAGGAAGTGTTACAGACTTGTTTCTGTGCAATAACAAAAATGAGTGTAGGTATATATCTCATATACATATTGTCATGATAGTCCAAAAATTCTATTAATATCCATGTTGACTGCTACTTGGGAACTGATTTGCATTCAATGTTGATAGAAAAAGGACGTTAAAAATTCAATTAATTATAATTTCTTGTATTGGATTTTATATTACACAAATTTAATTTAAACATATTAAATATCAAAATATAACTTGGTAAATCTTCTTAATAAATAATTCAATCAGAGTGAATCAGAAAACCTCGTGTTTTTACGTTGGAATTATCGCTGCGCTCGCGCAGCCGCTTGCTGGCACACATCCACCGTTCTCCTGGCCACAAGAACTAGCACAAAACAATAACGCAGAAGCTCATGCCCCAGCTATTATTTATTACCAAATGTAATGTTGTAATTTAAAGGTCGTGTTCTATTAGACACATTAGTAAATCATTAATGCAACTTTGCTTACGGCTACCCTAAAATATGATGATGAATGTCTATTGTTTTTCATTAAACGGTTGTAATTATATTCTATTCTCCTAATTATCTTAGCATTTGGTTATTTTGATGTCGGTGTTCATCCGGTTTTAGATATTATAAGACGTACGGTTTCAACAAATGCGTTAAAATTCGGGAAAACTGTTTGAAACAACGAATTTATGAACTCGACTCGTTTGATAGGATTTCTCATGATTTACCTATTTGACTTAAGAAATACGAGCTGTATTTCTTAAGTAAAGGTACCACTGTTTCTTTTCATAACTCTTCTACACTAGTTGCTCTGTGAGCTGTAGACATTGCGAACCCCAAAAAGTAGGAACTTATATTTGAACCCGCTCACAGAATTTCACTAGTCTCGGTTGAGGAATGTTTCGCTTCACTCGGTCAATAAATATAAAGGAAGCGCTTTTGTTGTCTATTACTTGCCATTTATCCGTATCCGAATATCAAAAAAAAAATTCTAATGCTAAACAACAGCACCTTCTCTGGTGTGATTCTTCTAACCTTCTATTGTTTGCAATCTGTTCGACTCTAGTTATATCTCTAACCCATTCCTAAGCAGTATTTTTAAGAACATTGTGTCTAAACTTCAAATTTCTTTCAGGCGCATACCACGGCGAGGGCGCTGGCTCCGGCTCCGGCTATTCCGGCAACCAATACCAACAACCATCCGGCCAGTACGGCGCTCCCAGCCGCACCTTCCAGCAACCCAAGAACTTCGGTGGCTCTTCTGGTAACTTCGGTGGCTCTTCCAACTTCGGCGGTTCTTCCTTCGGTGGCGCCGCTTCCCGCCAATACCTGGCCCCCAAGGCTGGACCTAATGGCTCAGGAAACTTCAACCCTAGAACCGGATACCAATATTAGGAGCTCAAGTTGACAAGGATACCGATGAGTTAAAACCAAAATAACAACATAGTTTAACCTTTAAATATGTGTGTGGTGGCCAAAATTTGTGGTTTAAACCTAGCTGCAGAAAAAATTGTTCTTCAAAAAAAGCTAATAGATAACTAAAAATTCGGTCAGGCACCTTGTCGTACACAGACAAGAAGTTGATGAACATTCGTAGACCTTATGTTATTGGTATAAGGTTTTCAAATGGTCAATTTATTGTTTCAATGATAGATTAAGTCATCCTTGTAACTATCTTTGACTTATCAGTATTTGTGTGTCATATTGTATAGAATTTGTAATTGATTTTCGAATGATGTTGATTTACTTGTAACTATATCCCACTGTTTTCTTTTCAAATGTTTAACTTCTTTGAACCTTATTTGTATATTTTGTTATTCATGACACTTTTATTTATATTGATGTTTTTACTTATTTCTGTATCATCATTAGAGTTAATTATTATAAATAATGGACAAAGCTGTGAACTATTGATGTGATTTATAATAATATAAGAAATATTATTACTGTTACCATTAATTATTTCTTCTAACTAATATGATCTCAATTTCTCGACAATTCTGTATCAAAATTATTTTTCTACTATTGTGAAAATAGTCGTAAGTTAATACATATACTCAAATGGACAGTAATATATTTAAGAAAATGACAAAAAAAAGTTTGTATTGTAAATGTAAGTCATTGTAAATATCGAACACAATAAACGAAGGTCGAACCTGAGATTTATAAAAATACATAAAATTTATTTGATTCCTATATCACTCAGGGAACTATGGAAATGGATTATATCCAGTGTTGGGTGAACGTTAATTATAAATAAATAATAAATAAATATTATAGGACATTATTACACAAATTGACTAAGTACCACAGTAAGCTCAATAAGGCTTGTGTTGAGGGTACATAAAAAACACCCATGACTCAGGAACAATTATCCATGCTCATCACACGAATAAATGCCCTTACCAGGATTTGAACCCGGGACCATCGGCTTCGTTGGCAGGGTCACTACCTACTAGGCCAAACTGGTCCTCAAAGCAATTGCAATTGAACATTAACCATTATAAATTGAACCGTAAACAGTAACGTAGGGTTACAGTTTACGGTTCAATTTTTAATGGTCTATGGTCAATTGCATGAACGTTTCGGCCAACACTGATTATATCACATATTTAAAATACATCTCGACATTTCGAACACTTTACAGCGATAATGGTCAACGGGTGACTAAATCAGTATAATCTAAAACTAATTTACACATGTAAGCGGTAAAAAAACTAGTTTAAAATGAACCCAATACTAAAATGGACCTGCGGCAAGAGCAGATGCGCCTCAAGTGTATCTCCTAATAAAGGCAAGATGATACCCATTACGCATCAGCTAGGTCAGTGACGCAAATCAGATTAGATTTAAGTATTTCTAATTTTAAATTCTGGATCCCAAAGGATGGATCTCGAAACAGAGGAAGAGCCAAACGGAGACGGCGGGACGACCTTGATAGATTAAGCTTTTTTTAATACTACTTCGGTGGCAAACAAGCATACAGCCCGACTGATGGTAAGCGGTTACCGTAGCGTATAGACGCCTGCAACTCAAGAGGCGTTACATGCGCATTGCTGACCCTAACACCCCGCACCCGCACTTGCAACTCACCGGGGTTTTCTGTAAGGTGGAGGTACTTCCCCAGTTGGGCTCTGCTTTAGATCTGGAATGACATCCGCTGTGTTGTGCCCTACCACACAGCGAAATGACATTCACAGTGCCCATACCTCTCTTTTGGTCGTAGTTTAAGGACATCCCGGGTATGTCCTATTGCATAGATATCCATGACTCAGGAACTAAATATCATCACACGAACATATGCCCTTACCGGAAGTCGAACCCAGGACCATCCCGACCGGACCGGACCGGATGGTTTTGGTTTCAAAACGAAAGAAAAGAAAAAGAAGGAATGAAGGAAAAATAATTTATTAACACAAAAATAATATAACCTCAAAACTAACTAAAAATAATTACACAAAATTAAGAGCTACGCTAAATGGACCCCACTCAGCTTGGTGTCATAGTATGAACCACATGGCACACTCCGCGACGCTGCTTTTTTTTTAAATTTTATTTTGGTCGGTTTACCACCACTATCGACTAGGCCATACCGGTCGTCCGTTGTTCTTAATTTCGAGAACAGAACAGAAATGTATTGCCCCGAGGAAAAAAATCGCATCATTGAATATATGCATGAATCAGGTACCTGTGTACCATTACTGAATCGCATTATGCCGTACATAGCCAATGCACTTATTACTCATCGCCTCGTTTTTTGCGTCGGCTAACGATTATTTTAATTGGTGGTGATGAGACCCTGACTGATAGTATGTCAGAAATGTAATCAAGCTGTGAATAGGCCTATTAAACTAGTAAAAACTATAGAAAAACTAGTACATTACTTTTAAACGCATAAGTTGTACATACATTTATAATCGCCTTTTAAAATATTTCGATACATTTTCTTTGTGTTCAATGTGCAATTCACGTAGTGATTATATGCTCTTTGGTGCAATTGTGCATACCTACCGCCAAATATGGCATCTTGGGCAATGAGTAGGGAATATTGCCATTAGACCAAAATTGTATTTTATACATCAATCGTTATGATTGCTGAGTTGCCTAGGTAAAATACGAGATTAAAAACCTTGATTATATCACTATTGTATACAATATTTTTTCTACGAGTCATTAAAAATAATATACATGAAAGCCCATACATGAAAAGTACGTTACCTATTATATAGTGTTATACGAAATCTTGATTCAACCATTACAGTCGACGAGTAGAAAAAAACTATTATTAGGATCATTCTGTCAAAGAGCTACATAAGTATATACTGAAAAATTGCTTTCTAATGTTACACCTCGTGCCATAAGGGTAATCGGTAATTTAGGGTGGCCAACGATAGTACATTTATAACCAAAAATTCACAATTGTGTATGTTAAATTATTTTAGTGGTAATTTACGCACCTTTGTTTGAAGTTATAACAGTATGTGAGATGGTACAAGTACGCGGGAATTTACGAGATTAATGTAGCGCAACGGCGCCATCTGTAGGTTTAATCGTTACTCAACAATCAAAGCTTTTTGTTACTTCTCAGTTGCATGTTCTGTTGAAGGATTAAAACCGATTCAAGCTTTATTAGTTCAAGTCATTGTCAATAGATGGCGTTGACTTGCTTAATTGTAGTTTCTCGTATTTGAAAAAGATGGCTTTACGGGACGTAGATTTAGATGTCAAAACGTGCGTTTCGCTCACGCCAACATGAACGGACAAGTACGAGGGAAATGCACGCGAGAAGATCGTGTTATTCACGAAGACGCCTGTCTTGACTCGTATTGTCACGTTAATAAAGGTTAGATTTGATAAATCTGCGCGCCATCGTGGATGGCACGGACTATGATAATAACTGTCATAACTAAATGGCATAATTTTGATATTTATGATATAAAAATGTAAGTTTGAATTGGCCTCCCGGTCAAGAGCAGGGCTATATCCGCGAAAATCGAAGTTCGTTAATTGCAGGCTCAAGTTCCTACCAACACTACCTGCACTTGCAAAGATGAAAGGGAAAACGATACTAAACAATGGCCTAATAGTGGATTCACTACAATATGTGTATAGTTTGGTGATACTGGTTTTCTACTTTTTACTTTATTTTATTACTAAAGCGCTGGTGGCCTAGCGGTAAGAGCGTGCGACTTGCAATCCGGAGGTCGCGGGTTCAAACCCTGGCTCGTACCAATGAGTTTTTCACAACTTATGTACGAAATATCATTTGATATTTACCAGTCGTTTTTCGGTGAAGGAAAACATCGTGAGGAAACCGGACTAATCCCAACAAGGCCTAGTTTACCCTCAGGGTTGGAAGGTCAGATGGCAGTCGCTTTCGTAAAAACTAGTGCCTAGGCCAAACCTGGGGATTAGTTGTCAAGCGGACCCCAGACTCCCATGAGCCGTGGCAAAATGCCGGGACAACGCGAGGAAGAAGAAGGACTTTATTTTATTACTATTTATGTGAGACAGTTCTACCATAAGAGATGACACTCCTCGTAATTCCACACTCCACACTACGGGGCCTTAGTCTGACGGTACCTGTCAGATTACACTTCAGCATTGTTGCAGTGTGACTTTAACTGACTGCTGACGCCTTTTTGTAGTTTCCTGCAGTGATGCAGTCGGCAGTAATATCGCGCTGCAATACTTGCAGAACAAACTTGCTTTTGCGAATACTTTAAAGAATAAGGTTGAAGGTAACATACGCCATAAAGATTCTTTACGACACAGATAGCTAATTATGAACGAGGTTCGTGCAAAAATAACGTAGTTTTATAGATATTTTAAGATACTTACGACTTTATGGACTAAGACAACATAAAGATACCATCGATGAGAGATGCGTACAAGTACATGCCCTTGTAGAATGGGCACATGGTTTTAGAATTTCGCATTTGTTCTTAGATTATGTTTGTTTGCTTGCTAACTTGCTTTCGGTGTAAATAAATGTTCAATTAAGTATCGCGACACCGAAAAATCTTTGTCTGCTGTTTCATAATGTTAATTTGCCCGAAAGGATTTTTTTAAAACTAAATATAAATAATCCTAGACGTTTTATGGTATCCTGTAGAAGGTGTGTAGAAGCCGTTAGGTTATATTTGAGACATTGGACATAAAAATTCGAGTTTACTCTAGGTTTAACCTTAAGTTCTTTTTTGAACAAGATAACTGAACTAGACTGTAATAATAATGCAATTGTAACTTAATAATAATAAATGTCAATTTATCTAATTTAATATACATTTTTGACGTATAATATGCAATGATATCATTAATAAATAAGTCTATGAGTAAATAAGGTTCTGACAGCCATGACTATTTTTTTACATTGACTGCCATTCTTCTACCCACCAACGGAGCGGCAGCTGATGTCCACGAAGGTTCATTATAGATTGACCTTAACCATTTTACTATGCGATGGCAGAAGAATTTGCATTTTGTAACTGTAGGAGTTTAATGAACGTTTGTTCTATTTTGATGAGTTTTAGTAATAGCTGTAGGCGAATCATTTCAGCCTCGCGTGAGTATTCCGTATTTGAAGCGCACACGCATGTCACGCTCCAACTTCTATTATACCTATATATGTATAATCTACCATATTTACTGCAATAATAATAATTTATAAGTATATTAATTTAATATGCCTACGCATGTATAAAATGCAAGGATAGTGTAGGTAATTAAAATCTACAAAAAATATTTGTTTTGGTTGAACTCGAATTGAAAGTGTCGAAATATACCTTAATTTGCGGCATAAACGGCCTTATTTTTTACTTAGAAGCTTGATATTTTCACAGCTTTCAGAGACTGTAGACCTGTGTATATAGTTTTAATTACAACTTGATATCTCTACGCGTTCCCGAGATAAAGAGTCTTGACAGACAGACACACGGAGGGACGGAAGGACGGACGGACGGACAAAAGAGTACGGAACCTAAAACTTCAACATTTATTCAGCAAATAGGCCACAAGGGCACTACACGTCAACATGGAATTCAACGTCAACAACAAAAACAAGCACATCAACAATTATAAAATACAATTAACTGAAAATATTAATACAAACGAGATTATTATGATTACTTAGAGATTAATAAAGTCTCTAAATGATGAATTACAAAGAAATACTAAAATAATATAAAAAAAATTGACAAAAAATATAAAATTATTTAGAGGTGGTCTCTAAGTGTCAGAACTATGTAAATGATTATATAGTTTATAAAATCATCCTTAGAGATGTATAGGGTCTACAAGAGTCAAAATTCTGTATAATTAAAAAAAAAACATTATGATATAAAAGAAACATACGAGAACCGAATGAGGTGTCTCACTGTTATTATACTAACAAATAAAGTTATCTTAAACAGACCAGTCTCCACAAACAGCACCCGTTCACGAGTATGGCGCGTATCTCAGCCATCGACTCCCTCAACCTTCATTCGGGAAAGTGGCGACCCGACCAACGACGCCACCGTAAGCAAAGACTTTAAAAATCAAAACTGTAATAAATTGTGTGGTGTACGGAGGAATTCCACAAAAAGGTTTAAAGCATTGACATATATATCTACAGACGAGCCTTACGGGCACTAAGAATGGCGCTAGTTCAGTGGTGTCACTCTCGAATTCGAGCCAATCGTGCAGTCTAACGCAACTAGTTGCGACCAATCACGCGTGATGCGAACTCATCAACCAATCGCGTTGCGGCGTGAGACTGCACGATTGGCTCGAATTTGTGTACGTGACACCGCTGTACTGACCCCATTCTTGTTGTCCGTAAGGCCCGTCCTTAGATATATATGTCAATTGTCTAAAGGTTTGTCGACTTTGTCGTGGACGTGACGAGTACAGTATAGCAGCTTAGGTAATAAGTAATAACCTGCAGAAACCTGTATTATATACCGTTCAATTTAAAGATAAAATATCAAACGTTCTCATGCCAAATAGCGCATGCGCAGATTTGTCAAATCTAACCTTTAAAAACATGACAATATTAATCAAGGCACGTCTTCGTGAATGACACGATCTATATTAGCTTTATCAGCAGTGTTAATAAGTTTTGACAAAAATTCCATTTTTGGTACAAGCTTTTATAGCTGACTGTACTTTTTTTCCACAGGCAACTAATACTCATCGAGACAGTTCTAAAAACCCTAAACATAATTAAATTAGGTTGCGTTGTTTTATCACAGAGTTCCTATGGCTACCTCCTGTCTCCATCATCAGATCAGCTTGATGGTACCATAATATTGCATTGTCACCAGACTTACATATTTATGCAAATTTTCAGCTTCATCGGAAACCGGGAAGTGGGTCAAATTTAACTTGCAAGATTTGTCCCATCCATACTAACAGACCGATCGTAGACCGACACTTCTGAAATGCCGCACGGAATCATTGAGCACAAGTTCGCGCATTTGTGTTTTTTTATCATCTACAGTCAGAACGAGCCTCCAATCCACACCCACTAACGACTCAATCGAGACTCACTTAACTACTCATATATATATACGTATATATACACGAAACATCCGTCTAGCGTCGTGAACGAGTCGTTAACCAAATCGATTAAAAACTCGTTAATTGATTTCTATCGATCGACACCATAGTGACCCGGAAACCGAAAATTACGTCATTAAGGGGTATGCTTTTGTTAAGTAGGATTTAATAGGGTACTATTCCGCTTTGGTGATATCACCAGTTATAAGCCAACATCATCTGTTTATGGTTTAAGTAAGAACGAAAGAATACGATGAATTTGGGCGTTTTCACGAAATTTTGTGTGTAGTTTCATGTTTTTTATGATTAAGTACGTTTAATTTTTACTTCTTTACGCTTCATAATCATAACAGTTAACCCAAGTCACAAGTGGGTGACACCCGACCGTGAACATCAGTAGTGCCACCTATAAAAATTCGTACAACTTGCACTACCGCCATTAAGGAATTCGAGAATCGAATCGATGTTGTCCTTACTCGTGTCATAGAACAGACGCAGAAGCAACACCCTCCCGGGTGTAAGGACTATTGAGAGTTCATGGAATCTAAAATGAAAGCGATGGAGTAAAGAGCTATGGAATATTAAACATAAAGTACATTTTTTTTTATATTATACAATTTTGATTGAATTTTGGGGTGACACCCACAGTTTCCGCATCGGGTGCCACCCATGCTAGCTATGCTAGTAGGGATCACGCGAGAGGTACCTATAGGAAAGAAGTGCATATTTCTCGGTAAGGGCATTTATTTGTGTGATGAACACAGATATTAATTCCTGAGTTATGGAAATAAGGCAAAGTTTTTATTTTTATTTATTGAATAAACAAATAAGTTACAGTTTAGAATTTAATACACGTACAATACCCACCGTAGGCAAAACCTTGAGGAGGTTTGTGTGTTAAATTTGTTCCTCAATTTTTGGAAGATACTTTCATAGTTTTGGAACTTCCGTAATGTTACTGTGCTTTGATTCTGGTAGTTTCACCGCATCAAACATACTTTGCTTAGACTGCATTACTTGAACAACCTGTACCCCTAGTGTAAATAAATTCGATTTCCAAACGTGACGTAGGTACGCGTTTGCGTTTAGTCTCATTTTGTATTGGATTTCGAAAGAGCGCGCCAAGCGGGACGTTTTGGAAACTCAAAATCCTATACAAAATGAGACTTAACGCAAACGCGTTCGTCACGTTATGATGTCGATCAAAGTTACACTAGGGATACTGGTGTAATTGGCTACTTGACAGTTTTTTGTAAATAATGTCAAACGATCTTGATTTTCCTGAGGATCAAATGTCTATATGGAACTCATGGCATTTAAGCAACACAAAGGTAAGAAATGAGACTTAAAGTCTGACGCTCGCGCTCGACGATTGAAACGCCTCTAACAAAATGATAAGGTGATGTGACGTCACATTATATAAGTCTGTCCTATATAAATGTATGGAAGATCAAGCCATTTTGACCCAGAAATATTTCGTTTATGTGTATAGTTGTCATACAATTTATTTTTTGAGACTTTGGAGCTTTGTATTTTTTTATAATCTCAATATATTTTTTAAACTCCATTCTAGCTCATTTTCTATCCATTTAACTAAATTTTAACATGTATATATGTTGTGTGTTTTGTATGTATGTGTGTATATTCAACATGTGTCAAGTACCCAATTGTACTTAGAGAACTCTCAGAGCGCGAGGCCGTCTCACACTTCTCACACCTTAAACACACTATTGTCACGTCTAGACTGTTTTAGAAACAGAAACGTAAAACGAGGGCGGAAGATATTTTCGCAATCAGCTTTAAATGCAGAACGAATTTTTATAGGTTTTAATTTTGTGCCAAATCTATTGGTGCACTACCTATTTTATTTTTTTGGGTCATTATGGATTCAATACGAACACATCCGTGGTAGCCTCGGAGTGAGAGACGTCGCCGATAAGCTCCAAAAAGTCGGCTGAGGTGGTTTGGGCATGTCAAAAGAAGGCCGCCTGAATACGTAGGCAATAAAGCCCTTAGCTTTACCTTACCAGGCCCAAACAGGAGGGGCAAACCAAGGCAGCGGTGGCGCAACGCAATGTCATCGTCAAAGATTTAAACGCCTGTGGGTAGCGGAAAACGACGTCCAGGATAGAGTGAAGTGGAGGGAGAAACGTAGAAAAGCGGACCCCGTTACCAGCACGGACGGCAAGCAAATCTTTTGTTCTAACTAACACCGTATTTGACCTATGTGTGCAAGCACAGCTAATACATTTTAGAGCAAAGAGCGATCGGGCTGTGCGAGAATATCCCTACTAAGGTTGCGCAAACATGCATGGTCCAAACCAGAAACTGTAATAAAAACAAGTAGCAATTTTTCCTAATATCAACTGAATATGACCGGGTATTAAGTCATCTGTAATTTTAAGATGTATTTCTAAAGGTCACGACTAGACTTTTTTCGAGTCCGGTGTTACACTACAAGTAGCTTTTGTTTTTTATACACATAGGTGCTCGTATTACTCGTAACTCCAACAGTCTAGCTCCAGTTTTTTTTTCTATACAAATGTTTAGGTAGTGTAATAACAGTTTTAATTGCACTTCTTATAGGGGTCACCCGGACAACTATTTTTTTTTAGTTATAGCTAGTTCAGACATCATGGTTTGCTTTTAGCATGATTTACCTCCCAGGCAAAATGTTTTTTTTTTATTTTAAACCCAATGTTATGGGGAATCGTTAGATAGTCTGTCAAAACGAATGAAGATCCCCAGCAACCATTTATGATAAAGTAAATTATTTTGGAAATAAGCCCTATGAAAGAAAAAAAATATAAAGTACTTTCAATTAAAGTATAGCGTGGTTCAGATAATTTTGAGTTATTGCAAGAAGTCTTCTCTTATTAAAAAGACGTACAAAGCGCTGCGAAGGTACTCCCTTATGCTTGTAATGTACATGATACTTACTAATAACCTCCGTTTAGCCTATTCTGACAGAATGGTTACTACGGAACCCTGCACTGAGCAGTACGGTGTGGTATGGTAGTGCAGCTGTTCAAAATCACGGTAATTGCAAATCAAAACGCAATACGTCTCCTTTATCATTAATAAAAACTACCAGTTAGTTCCTTGAGTTCGGGTGCAATTGTTTCATATATACAACCTCGCACTCGTGGAATTAATGGTGAGCGTCAGGATGGTGGGTGGACCTCAGCAAATTTCAACGAAATATTAGAAACATATTGTACCTTTGGTGTACCTCAGTGTACCTTTAATACAATCCAGTGTATCTCTCCCTAAAACGAGATATTTAACAAAAAAAAGTCCACCCGCCATTATGACGTCAGGATGGCGGGTGGACCTATGAAATCTTGCATTACACTGCACTAAAAGTATGCAGTTGTATTGTACCTTCAATCTACCTCTCTAAACCTTTAATAGAAATCATTATATCTATCCCTAAAAATAGCTACGCTAAAAACAAGGTCCACCCGCCATATTGTACCTTCAGTGCACCTCTGTAAACTATGAATAGAAATCAGTGTATCAGAAACGAGATATTTAACAAAAAAGTTCCACCCGCCATCCTGACGTGAGGATTCCAGGGTGGTCCCTGCAATCTGCGGTGTCCGGCAAGAAACTCGGCGGGACACAGCTTATCAAAATATTGCATCTTACAATTATGCATGTACTTATGTACAAAATACAATTTACGTAATTTACCTGAACTGTAACACCTAAGTCTCGTAGACATAAATACAATGATTTAATTGTTAGGTAGGTACTTGATTTTGTTATACACGTCTCTGGTTTGGATCACGCATGTTTGTCTGTCAGGTTGTCCACGACTCTGTAATTCAATAGTAGATTGTTAACCAAGGGATGAAAGGCACTGTATAGTCCGAGACTGAAACGGTACCTTTCACCCGAGTTAAACACTCTACTTTTCATTCCCAATACGAGGAAGGTAAAATACATGTGTATTAAAAAAAACATGACTAAGTATAAACTTTTATAGTATTTTTGAGAGTACTTTCAATTAATAATTTAGGTAAAAGTATCGTCATTTATGGAAAAAACAAATCCATTTAATATCCAATTTTAATTGCTTATCGTTATATAAAAGAAAAAAATACTGGGAAAGTAAAATGCTTTAGTGGAGCAACGTATTATTTTCTGCATACTTTTTAGAACAACAACGACTTTCAGAGCATATTATGAGAAATGAAAAGACTTCTCAAGTAATTCTTAAGAACTTGATCTATGCTCGCAGACATGGTTTAATACAGTAGCTTTAAGTGTTTTCATGTAAGTAGGGGAGACCGAGGTGAGTTAAAACGGAGGTAGGTTGAAACAACGTCAATGTTGAGACATCTATAACTGTTATCGAGCTGGAAAAAACGATGTTTAGTCGCTTCCTATCGTCCGCTGATCCCTCAATATACGTTTTTGCCTCAAGGTATAAGTATAAGTACAGCAAATTCTCCTATACTAACATACGGTGTAAGTTTTCCAGTTATCAACAAAAATATAGATCATCCTGGTCTGAAACAACAAGTTATTTGTGCAACAAGAGAGGAAAGTTAGTATTTCTCGCGAGTGTTGATTTTGAGTCCCTAGTAAGCGAAAGATTCTTCCTGATTCTTCGTCCCGAGTAAGTTAGAATCTTGAGCGTAGCGAGGGACTCAAAAACACGAGATGTAAAATAACTTTGCTCTTGTGTGACACATACAACTTTTCACCTCAGTAGTGAGAACATATTAAAGGTTAAAAAAATCAACAACCAGTAAAGTTTTAATTCCTGTATTCATAGCCTTCACTAAATCAAAAAGCTACTTAGTCTCACTCCTTGGAGTGAGGAAAGTCGTACTTTCGTTCGAGCTGCTGATGCTAAAGTGAAACCGATTTTTCAAGCCTAGCGGATGATTTTTACATGGTTAGATAATACACCGCCTCCGTCTGTCTTACGATGATATCAACTCTAACACCATTACATAACAGGGCCAGTTTAATGAACCCGCTCACTTATTATTGAAGTATAAATTTTGGGTTCGTGGTTTCGTAAACCGGGATAAAAATATTGAGCGATCGATATTATTCAATTCAAGTCGATTTCTTAGGCCATTTCAGAGTTGGTCCCTAAGCAAACATAGCTGAGTAAGAGTGTGGCCTACACATTACAAGTATAATACCATGTACAGTAGCCAACAGATATATCACAGCGGCCAAAGTGCTCAAATTCTGAACAGGCATTCTAACGCCTTAACAATAGAGGCGTGTTCAGATATTTGTGACCACCTTGGCTGCTCCAATATATCTGATGGCGACTGTTTCTGTCGGGCCCAGATCATGGAATCTGATCATTTCATGAAATGCCATTTTACAATTTACCACTTAGGTTAGGTTTGACTTTCTCATAATGTAGCCAACCGATCATTTCATGAAATGATTGCCACATCATGAAATGATTAATTCTAAATATGGCCACGACTTATACATGCAATCAAGCAACATTCAGATCATACAACAATCTAGACAATAGTTCTAGACCCGTCAACTTTCCACGAAATCGATTTGTAATTAATTATCAGGATCCTTGAAATTCTTCGTTGCTCCTTATCTGAGATTGACAAGGTCAATCCATCACGTATTTAAAAAAAAAACCATAGCAACTAATTACTTGAGCATGCATATCATAACTCGAATATGGTCGTTTATCTTCTATAAAGCGTGACGTCACGTGTGGGATTAAGATCAGATGTGGTATATAATGGGTCAGTAAGCTCAGAGCATCACAGTTCAAGTCGCGTCTTCCTTTGATCGTTCACTTCCATCCAAAAATGAAGCTGGTAAATTTTGATTTTGTTTTTGACTGGTTTTAGTTTAGTTTAGTGGTGTGCTTTAGTTTTGCAATATTTGTAGCATTGTTGAAGATTTTATAGTCGAGGAAATATTTTGGTGCTCTAATTTATTCTGCAGTTTAAATTATCGTCTGCAAAGATTTAGTTAAAATATTAGCCGATTACGGTTTACCAAATTTTATTTTATAATTTTATTTAACTGATCTTACATATTTTGTCAAATATTTTAAATGATTCCAGAAAGTCAAATGACACAAAAAATTGTGAAATAATTAAATTAATACTTTTTGATAACCTCCTGATAGCCAGCGTTCGAATGTCAAACGGTGATGAAATTATAACAGCAGAACGCTGGTATTCAGTAGGTACAAGATAGGTAAGACCTGTCAAACTTACCACTAGACCTTGGTTTCTTTTTTAGATCCAGGAGTCAATCCCACCCGTCGGTAACAGTCAGCAGGTGAACACCCCACCTGGTAAAGTTGGCATAACGTATGTAAGAATGTATGAGTGTTTTGTCTGCTTCCAGTTCATCCTTGCCGCCCTCATCGCCGTCAGCTCCGCGGCTCGATTGGAGCATCTGGAGCAGCAGCGGGGACTTAAAGAATATCTTCCTCCAGTTCAGTCTGGGCAGGGGCAGTTTGGTCAACAGGGATTTGGTCAGAGCAGTTTTGGCGGCCATGGATCTAACGACTTCGCTTCTCAGGGATCGAACAGTCTTGGCACTGGGGACTCTGCTGGCTTCGGATCTGCTCCTCAAGGATTGAGGGCTGGCGCTGCTGGTGCCCGTGGCTTCTCTTCGTTTGATGCTGCTCGCTCCAACCAGTACCTGCCTCCTGATCACGGTCCTTCTGGCAGCCATGGTGCTCAAGGCCAAGGTGAATTTTAACTCATAACATCATCATTCTTCTTTATACATTCTGCTACACGTAAAAATAAAAATAAAATCAGAACAGCAAATACCTCAAAATACAGAAAGCTTTAATAGAAGTCATAATTCTGACATTCATCATTTTGCATTGTGCCTCAAAAGACATTTGGGTCATAGACATTTTATAGAATGCTTAACTCGTTCGCATCTTTCCTGTAGACATCGCAAAAGGAAATTAAAGCTACGCTTTTTACGCTGCACTCATGCAGCCGAGATACATTTTTTCACTCAAATAAGAAAAATATGATATACCTATATACTCGTATATGTACCCTAGTCGTTAATTTTTATAATATTGTCTACAGAAGTGATATTTTTCTACAATGTTTTTGGGACCCATTTCTTGTCCAGAGTATTATTCCAAATTTTCTTTTCAGATGCTTTCGGAGCCTCCAGCAGCCAGTTCGGTTCCCAGTCGCAGTTCGGCCAGAACAACAAGTTTGGCGCCCAGGGCTCCAGCAGCTTCGGATCTCAAGGTTCTCACGGCTTTGGCTCTCATGGATCCCAAGGCCCCCATGGTGCCCATGGATCTCAGAGCTCCAATGGCTTTGGCACTCAAGGCTCCAGCTTCGGCTCCCAAGGCTTTGGATCCCAAGGCTCCAACAGCTTCGGATCCCAAGGCTCCAGCTTTGGATCCCAGGGTGCTCGTGGCCAACAGAACCTCCGCCAATACCTTGCACCCAAGACCTCTCACGACAACATCCCTCAGCAGCCTTTCGACCCGGAGTCCGGCTACATCTACTAAATTTTGTGTAACTTTGGTCATTGTCTAAGTCAGGATTCTTGTCTGTAATTAATTCACTATATTAGTCAAACATTGTGTTCTAATAATGCTCATTGTATAAATATTCAAGATCAATAAAGTATTGTAAAGAATTTCGGTGATTTTATTCTAACCTTGTCAAAGTTATTTTTTACACGTTTTAATTGCTGGCATTTTGCACAGAAGACCTCTTATCGAGCTGGTTGTTATGAAAGTTATGACGTTCAAATGTACAAAAGAAGGTACAGTTGATAATAAAAGCATAGATTTGCTACAAAGTATCAAAAAAGTTTACTTGGTTTCGAAGTTATTGTACAACATTCAAGTTTTACACACATATTAATTCATGATCACTAAGCCGTTTAGTAGATATAAGCAAAGCTAGCCCCAAAATGGCCTGTCGTATTATTTTTTTGGTGAAACTATAAATTTAAGGAAAAAAGCCAAATGTTACAATTGTTGTTCTTACATTCATGTATATTTTCCTATATTTTTTATTGGTCCATTTAGAAAAAATAGTCTTTAGAAAGTAACAGTTTTTCGCCAAAAACGGCGTCTAGTGCTTTAATATGTAATTGAATACATGTAGTACTTAGATGTCCAAGATTGGCAAGATTACGTTAACATTTTCGTATCTACCTCTTTTGTAAAAGACCATAACTACCACATACCTACATTATAGTAGACTTAAAATTGTATCGTCTCGAATCTTAAAATTATATAAAGAACTAGTAATCTAAATGAAAACGTTTTAAACCCACAAATGTGCCAGTAAGAGGGTTCCACATTATAACTCTTTGTCTATCTTAAAAGTACGTTAAATTTAATAAGTAATTTAAAACAAGCTGTTGGAGCCTTGGGATCCAAAGCCTTTTTTTTTCATTGTACTAAGACTTATTAAATATTTAAAACATATTAATAATAAAATCGTGACTATGATGTCTTATCATTATTGGAACAATAAAAATGAATCTATACCAATTTTATTACCCAATAAATTAGTTATTGGCATTGCCTATAATTAAAGAACATTGTCTTATTGGTTTATTATCTTAATTTTTTCGTTCCAACCTTCCAACCTTGCCTCTCTCTCCCCGCCACGGTAGTAATGTCGCAACAGTAATGCGGCAGAGCTGAAGTAGCCATCTGAACATCACCTGAAATGTACCGTTAGGATTTAGAATACATCACTGCTGTATTACCGCGACATTACTGCCGACTGCATTGCTGCCGCGAAGGTGAAAAATTCGGGAAACAATAGCGATTAAGCGTTCCATTTGTTTGCATGAACGATTTACCTCCGCTTTTTTGGTACGAACGGCTAAAGAATGAAATGCGCTCCCGCCATCTGTATTCCCTGATAAATATGACCTCGGTCTCTTTAAAGCAAGAGTGAATAGGCTACTACTGAACCGGTGAGCTCCATCCTAGGCCCTGTCTTCACTTTCCATCACGTGTGACTAGGCCCAATCGCTGATCAGTTTATAAAAAAAAACGACAACATCGGTTTTGACATTTGCGAGAGCAATGCAGTCGGCAATAATGTCACGCTGCAATACTGCTGCAGTAATGCTGGTGTAGCTGAATCCGAACAGTACCTTAATACTGTGGAGTTGTCTTCCATTTTCAAAATTTGTCCTTTTTTGTGACGACTTAACTAGCCTAGTGGGTAAGGACCTTGCCTATGCCTAGCCTGTCGCGCGTAAACTTACTATGGATATTTACATTCAATACTAACGCAAGGTGTAGACCTGTGGGGCCTGGCGGCTAATCGTGACAGAGCCCTTAAAATGCAAAAGCGCGCCGTAAGGATTATAACAGGAAAGTGTCACGACCATCCTGCGAAAGAACTATTCAGAGAGTTAAAAATACTTACGCTTCCAAGTGTCTATGTCCTCACTGCGTGCAAGTACATAAGTGCTAATTTACACAACTATATTTCCTCTGCTACAAGAGATAGGAGCTCCCGACGGAGACCCCGTCTAGTTGTCCCACAATGTAAACTCGCAAAATCTAGAAAGTCGCTCGCTGTTGTTGGGGCAAAACTGTACAACTCGCTTCCTGCAGAAATGATTGAGTCAAGCGATACAATATTTAATAAAAGACTCAAAACACTCTTGATCGAACTGGCGTGTTATAACATAGATGACTTTGTCAATAGCAGTGGCTAACCCAACCACACAAAACAACCAAGTACCTACCTATTTGTAAAATGTATAAAAAATGAATAATTTATTTTGTTTATTGTACATATTATAAAATGACATGTAAAATACTTAATTTTTATGAATAACGTTCTGAATCTGAATCTGGAATATGAAGCCGATGGCTCAGGGCTCGAATCCCGGTAAGGGCATTTATTTAGTATGATGAGCACAGATAATTGTTTCTGAGTCATGGGTGTTTTCTATGTATTTAAGTATTAGTATATTATATATATATATATATCGTTGTCTGAGTACTCACAACACAAGCCTTCTTGAGATTACTGTGGGGCTTAGTAGTTTATATATTTCAAGTGAAGAGTTAGGAGTCTTAACTTAAGACTTCAGAAGGGGTGTGTATGTATGTATATACTTACGTTAGAGCCATATGTATCCAGTATTCAGTATATTTATTGCATCATGTTGTTCTTTATAAGGTGTTAAGTATTACATTTCTGGATCAGACATCCATGGATGTTCTAGCATTGGGATACCCTCCTCGAATTGGGGGGGATTAAAATCTTCTCGGGTCAGAGGTGTAGGGTTAGAGCCGGTGTAGCTTTATTTGACGTTCATAAGCGCATTGTAATATGCCTACATGAATAATAAACTATCTTTATCTTAAAACTTATAATTTGGAGAAAAAAAACAATGAGAGAAACGACATCGCTCTAGTTAATTAAATTGCTATACCATTGATCTATTTCCGGGAATCTGGGTGCTGTTCAACGTTATATACCATTGTGCCAAACCAGCAAAGAGGTTACATAAAATTACTGAAAATAAATATATTTGTCAACGACAGCAAGCCAAGAACTTGCAAAATTGTTAACTCAGGTGATTTATGACTTCTTTGCCCTGCCACTCCAGCCGGAGGCTGGAGCATAGCCTCCACCGATAGACAGCGGCCAGATTCATGGATCACGTAATTACATTAGTAAAATACACTAACTAGAGTGGTGTCGAGAGTGATGTCCAGAGCTAGTACAGAGTTTATAAATAAAACAGATATATTGCAGACCATTTAATATAAACTTCTTTGTCGTGGTTATAGCTCAAAATAAACTCACTAAAAATCTTTACAATATGAACTTTATTAAATTTTAACATATTTGCAATAATTAAGCATTATTAGAAAGTAGTGTTTGACTAATATAGTGAATTCATTACAGACAAAGAATCCTGACTTAGACAATGACTAAAGTTACTCGAAGAATTTAGTAGATGTAGCCGGAGTCCGGGTCGAAAGGTTGCTGAGGAATGTTGTCGTGAGAGGTCTTAGGTGGAAGGTATTGGTTCTGACCCCGAGCGCCCTGAGATCTGAATCCGTTGAAGCCTTGGGCGCCAGAACCTTTGGAGCTCTGAGATCCGAAACTGGAGCCTTGAGCACTGAAGCCATTGGAACCTTGAGATCTGAAGCCGTTAGATCCATCAGAGCCAATATCGTTGGAACCCTGTGATCTGAAGCTACTGGAGCTCTGAACGCCAAACTTGTTGTTCTGACCAAACTGAGACTGGGAACCGAATTGGTTGCTGGAGGCTCCGAAAGCATCTGGAAAGAAAAGTCGGAATTACACTCTTGCTTACAAATTAACGCCTTTTGAGGTACTAAGCTTCTAAATCTTTCAGTCAAACTCAAAAAGCTAGAGTGATAAAAGTAAATAATATTAAAAGTTTGGAGTAAAGTTAGACAATAGGTGGAAATTGCTCCATTTTATTTTTACATTATACTGGGTAAAGTTCGTGCTGTGTAAGTGAATACAATGATTAATAAATAAATAAATAAATAAATATTATAGGACATTATAACACAAATTGACTAAGTCCCACAGTAAGCTCAATAAGGCTTGTGTTGAGGGTACTTAGACAACGATATATATAATATATAAATATTTATAAATACTTAAATACATAGAAAACATCCATGACTCAGGAACAAATATCCATGATCATCACACGAATAAATACCCTTACGAGGATTTGAACCCGGGACCATCAGCTTCGTAGGCAGGGTCACCATATACCCACTAGGCCAAACCGGTCGTCAAAATGAATGGTTAGCAGAACTAAGATTTATTTTAACTGGTCTGTACTCGTAATAAATATTTCCTGTTAGTGCAGAAATCTAATCTAATACATAAAATTAAGATACAAGTGCGAAAATAGGAAAGTCGCAACGAGTGGGGAATAGTGGGGATAAATAACTCCCTTCGGACGTGTTTCAAATCAACGCGAGTTGCGAATTGCCTATTCGCACATATATTTTACAATATTTTACAGTAGATATGATCCTTTAATTTTTAGTTATAGTTACGTAAAAATATGCTATTTATCGCACTAGTGCGGTAAAATAGCTCCGTAAGTACTGTAATAGTACATTACGATACAAGTGCGAAAAATAGGAAATTCGAAACGAGTGGCGATAAATTAAAACACGACCGAAGGGAGTGTTTTAAATCGACACGAGTTGCGAATTACCTATTCGCACATGTATCGTACAACGTTTTACAGTACATATGGCCCTTTAAATGTTTGACACAGTAACGTAATATGCTAATTTGCGCACTAGTGCGGTAAAGTAGCACCATATGTACTGTAAAACTCATTAATGATGAGGGTATTCAAAACTCACCTTGTCCGTGAGCACCATTGCTGTTGGAATGACCATGCCCCGGAGGCAGATACTGGTTGAAACTTGCAGCATCAATTAAGGATCCACGGGCAACAGCAGAGCCAGCCCTCAACCCGTGAGGAGCAGATCCGAAACCAGCAGAGTCTCCAGCGTCAAGCCCGTTCGATCCCTGAGAAGCGAAGTCATTAGATTCTGCGCTGAAACTGGACTGACCAAATTGACCCTGCCCAGACTGAACTGAAGCAAGGTTTTCTTTAACTCCTCGCTTCTGCTCCAGATGCTCCAGTCGAGCTGCGGAGCTGACGGCGATGAGGGCGGCAAGGATGAACTGGAACCACACAAAATACTCGTACATTCTTACATATCGTGAGTTCTTTGAATATAAAAGTAGTATCTGTCAATCAAAAGAAAAATGTGGCAACTTTATATGGGATGCATCTGTATGCATCCCATATAAAGTTGTCACATTCTTCTCATTTTTCGCAGTAACTCTGTAGTTACTGCGTTTCAACTCTAAGTAGCAGTGTGAGATACAAGTTTTTTTTTACACATACGTTACGCTAACATTACCAGGTGAGATAGTCACCTGAGGGCCTACCGCAAACCACATTCCTTGTCACACTTATGTACAAATTTACAAGTGCGACAAAGAGGCAACACGTCGAACGTGGTTCGCGGTAGGCCCTCTGTTGACTGCTACGGATGGGTAGGACTGACTCCTGGATATAAAAAACCAAGGTAAGTTTTGGTAAGTTTTCGATATTCTTTTTCCTACATTTTAAATCTTGATCACCATGTTTTGTTCTTTTCAAACCACCATACCACAAAGGTTATTTTCGAACGCTGACATACCGATTGTTTAAAGAGATTATCATGATTACTTTAACGTTTATTGATACCTACAAGACAATCATTTAGAATATTTGCCGAAAAAATCAAAATAATAGATTGGCATGATAAGGCAGAATCAGGTATACCTTAGCGTGAAATGTAAATGATTTGAACAATAATAATTTAAACTTAATAATTTCAGACCAGAATTTAGCCAGAAAAATTATTTGGAGCTCAAAAATAATTCAACCTTAAATATTTTAAAGCTGTTATAATCTTACGAATATTGCAAAACCATCACAGCAAAGCAAAGAGTTATACTAAAAATAAAAATCATACCAGTTTCATTTTTGGATAGGAGTAAACTACCAAAGGAAGGCCCGACAACTGTGATGTCTCGAGCTGACTTACCCCGTTAAATATGCTTCTATGCAGGTTTTTTTTAACATAGATCCACAGGCGGAAGTAAAGAATACATTATTAATACAGTTTATAAATGGTCACTCAAATAACCCGCCCAATAGACAATTAGAATCACGTAACACGAATTAACCTTAAAGTTTAATACAAAAGAACGATTATAAGATTATAAAATAACGAAGCAGATCACGGTCGGGTGAAGGGCGTGGTCACGCGCATATGACGTCACTAGGTACGAGTATGGCTACCATCGCAATATGGCCATTTTGCAAATTTTTTTAAGTTTTTTAGGAGGTTCTTTCCTCGTAGAAGTCGTTAAATTTTAGTTAATCCTTTAAGAGGGGAGAATAAATTTTTGGACCTATCGAAGTACCTAACGGTAATTTTTCTATGAAATTCCATTTCGAGAGAAAACGGTTTCCACTATAAGTAAATCTTAACAAATCACTTTGATTTTGATGTCGATCGCTTCAGCATAATATATTCTAGGTTCATAGGTATCGCTTTTTTTAAAACAATTTTTATTTTTTTGTTTTGCAAATTTTGAAAAAAAAAAGATAACTTATTAACCTAGTTAGGGTTCCGTAGCCAAATGGCAAAAAACGGAACCCTTATGGATTCGTCATGTCTGTCCGGCCGTATGTCACAGCCACTTTTTTCCGAAACTATAAGAACTATATGATGTACGTCATGTACATGCAAACTTCCACCTAAAATAGGTTTGAACGAGATCTAGTAAGCAGTTTTTTTAATGGTTCCCCTTCATGGGCGAGTCCGAATCGCTCTTGGCCGCTTTTTTTATTGTTTATTGTTTATTTATTAACTAACTTACACTAACAGATATACCAAGCATGTAAGTTACTATACACTGAACTTGTTTAACAAGACAACACTATACGAAACAGATAAACTTTATAAATATAACAAATTATTGTATTACTACTATATACTATATAAATTACTAATAACGCTAATATTAGGACGGTGTAGTCGAGGGTATAACATAATGAAACACCGTATTCTCTTTTTGAATGAGCAATCTCTTGGTATACTTCCCTCTTAATTGTGTTGCAGTAGGTACCTATCGAAAAGGCGATGTTACTATTAAAGGTACCGTTCGGATGCAGACTGCATCAGCGTTACTGCAGCAATAATGCTTCCGACTGCATTACTGCAGCAATTGCGATTTTTTATTTGATCGAATTACGTTTGATCAGTCTGCAGCATTACTGTTGCAGTTTTGCAACGCGACATTACTGCCGACTGTATTGCTGCCGCAAATGTCAACATCGATGTTGCTGCCTGGAGGCCTACCGCAAAAATCGTAATTCTCTTTTACTCTCACTAAGGCGTAATTAGAGTGACAGAGAAAAATGCCCGCAATTGACGAATTTAGATTTTTGGGGTTATAGCCTTGTATTACTCAGTTTGGAGCAAGGTCGATCTATGTAAGATTTTCCGCAAATACATACCTAAGTAGCTATAACAAGAGGTCCCAGGTTCAAATCCTGGTAAGGGCATTTACAATACAATACAAATATACTTTATTGCACACCTCAATACAGAAACAGTACAAATAATACAACACATAAAGAAGAGGTAAACAACAGGCGGTCTTATCGCTAAAAAGCGATCTCTTCCAGACAACCTTTAGGTAGCGGAATTTAAAAAAAAAAAAAAAATGTTATGTCAGTAGGTGTTCCAGATGCAATAAAAGAAGTCTAGCACAGAATAAACACAAAACTAATCAATATAATTATCATATACAAATATAAAAAAGATATATACATACATATATTAAAATACATATTATATATATATAATAAATGCCAGCCATAAGTATGGAAAAGGAAGCAGATAAAAGTATTACGGAGCAGGTAAAAAGTGAAGTTTAATGAGTCTCTTAAAAGAATTAGGACATTGAGCGCGCCTTAAGTCTATAGGCAGAGAATTCCATAGTCGGATAGCTTGAAACGTGAAAGAATTATTATAAAATTTAGAAGAGGATGATGGTACAGAAAGAAGCAAGTTCTGGGAGCACCTAACAGAACGGAGGAAGCTGAAACGGTTCTTGAGATAGCGGGGAGTCGCGGGGTTAAAAAGAATGGAATACAGAAGGGACAAAACGTGAGAGTTACGACGTAAGCGAATAGGGAGCCACTTGAGCTGCGAACGGAAGTGAGAGACATGGTCATATTTGCGTAACCCAAATATAAACCGTATGCACACATTTTGGATACGCTCAAGCTTATTAAGTTGCTCCTCAGTGAGATCGAGATAAGCAACGTCAGCGTAATCCAGAATAGGGAGGAGAAGAGTTTGTGCGAGAGCAATTTTCGTAGGAATGGGAAGGAAGTTCCGTAATCTCCTGAGTGAGCTAACTGCCACGAACATCTTCCTGCTAACTTCGGCCACCTGAGGTCCCCACGATAAGGTACTGTCCATAATGATGCCAAGGTTTTTTACTTGCTGCGAGTAGGGAATCAAAACACCATTAAAGTAAATAGGTGAGAGGTTGTTAAAGTCGATTCTGGGAAGCAGTTTTGGGCTACCTATTATAATAGTCTGTGTCTTAGACGGATTAACTTTTAGGCCAAAACTGCGACTCCATTTCGAGATTTCCTCTTTTTTATTTATTTGTGTGTTTATCACAAATATTTTGTTCCTGAGCTATAAGTAGTTGTTTAGTCTATGTATATGTATAAGTGTTTATACAGGGTGTTTATTCAGTCACCTGCAATATTTTACGGAGTGAATATATAGGTCATAAATAGATAATAGAAAAATAAAATAGATAATTAGATACAAATTATTACACAAATTGACTAGGTCCCACAGTAAGCTCATTAAGGCTTGTGTTGTGGGTACTTAGACAACGATATATATAATATATTTATAAATACATAGAAAACACCCATGACTCAGGAACAAATATCTGTGTTTATCACACAAATAAATGCCCTTATCAGGATTTGAACCCGGAACCATCGGCTTCATAGGTCATACTGAGCAACTTTTTCTACGGTACCAACTTCGGAAACGTGAAAAAAAAAAATACATTTTAACTGTCTGATCTTTGACATTTTCTATGGGAGAGTAAATTTTTTTTTTCGCAATTTCGGTAATGGGCCCATAAATAAAGTTGCTCAATATGACATACGTATTCAATCTGTAAATTATTGCAAGTGTTTACATAAACAATCTGTATATAACGATACATATATTATACATCTTAACACCGCAGCCAAATAACACTAGACTCTACTAATAGTGTTGTGTTCCTGCCGGTGAATAAGGTTGCCAGAGCTCAACGAGGGTGCGGAGTGTTAGCGTCGGCAACGCGCATGTAACCCCTCTGGAGTAGCAGGCGTCCATAGGCTACGGAGACTGCTTACCACCGACGTAATATTAAAAAAAATCTCATCTAGTACCCACAATATAAGGCTTATAATAATAATTACTGTGGGACTAGTACATACGACCTGTCTAAAATTGTCCTATAATATTTATTTATTTATACCTGAAAACGTTCCCTGTCCAACTCAAACAAACACTAAAAAATCTTCAATATAAAAAATGTTGCTCCTAAAGTAGTTCCATCTAACACGTGATCTAAAAAAATTGCGAAAACCATAATGTTTAACAAAAAACTATTAATTTGTCTTCCTATCAGCAACAGGTGTTAAAACGATAGAAAAACTGTAAGAAAAAACAAAAGTTGTTAAGAAAATTGGCCGTGTCTAAACATTGTATAAGAATATGAGGAGGTGATGATGATAATTATAATTATCGACGTTTGTTGTTCCAACTGCGACATATGCACGAGACGAGGGCTCAGGGAAACCAACAATGGCGTATGAATTTAAAAAAAACCGGCCAAGTGACAACGTACGTACGTACGTAGACCAAGCGAAAGAAAAAGTAGGGGTCGTGTCGTACCAAAAAGTCAAAGAGTTGGCGCAAGATAGGAAAATCTGGAAGATAGTCCACCGACAAGAGAATAACTCTTAAGTTCATGATGATGATGAAGTGACAAACCACGCACAATGGAGGGTTCCGTAGCTTCATACAATACAAAAAACCGTACAAGCAAAAGTGCGTATCAATTTATCAATCAATTTTTACTTCGTCATCATAGGTGTAAAATACATTTAATACAGGTGATAGGGTGTTTTACATATAGCAGCTATGATGTACCTTTCCGGCGTACGAAAACATGATACGTGATGTATCTTCACTTAAGTCATTTTAATTAGGAGATTAGTTGTGTTAAAAACTGGCGAGCCATTGGAGAAAAGAAGAGCATATCTAGATGTTTTATTTTTATTTAAAATTATTAGAAATCACATAGATTCTAACCTTTTATTAGATAGCGTTTCCTTCAAAATCTCTCGTTTCCACTCACGTTCTACACCCACATTTTCTACTTCCTCCTGTGGCTCACAGTATGCTAAAAACTCTTTCTTTAGGCGCACTTGTTATTTGTATAATGAGTCTCTTAACGATATAGATATTTTTGTTCATAGTTTGTCCGCGTTCAAGAACAAAGTTCGGCAAATTTTGTTTTCTAGAAATTGATCAATTTGGTTCCAGTCATATTTTTCATACTTTTGTATGTTTTCTTACCTTACTTGCATGTAGTACACAACTAAACCGGTAATTTATAATTGCGTAATTTACATTTCTATGTAATAGTTTCTTAGTAATGTAGGAAACTTTAGGCCTATTTTTAGTTCATTTACTTTAGACATATTTGTAAAAGGCTGTTTGTTTTCTAAATAAATTAAAAAAAAAAAATTAAACGGCTTATCCGATCATATTGAAAATAATGTTTGTGGAAAGTATTTTTCAAAGATTTTGCTCGCCTGGTTCAAAAGTTAGAGGGGGGACAAAATATGTTTGACTTACGGAGTGATTAATGTTAATATTAAGGGAATCATACCTCTCACGGATTGCAGAGTTTGCGGGTTGCGGGTTTAAGCCCTGCTGGAAGCGTAAAATTTTCCAACTTTTTAGGTCTTTGCTTCTAAAAATGCGCAATTTTATTTTTGAAGGAACTTAGCGATTTCTTTTTTTTAACTTACAACAAATTAAAATTCATGCGCGTACATCCATCTCGCTCACGCTTACGCAAAATGAGAGAGAGAGAAAACGAACTTACGACATCTTAAGAGTCCGCAGCAAGTTCGGTTCTCCATACAAAAGTAGTTACGCTATCATTTTAAAACGACTAGCTAGATTGCTCTGAAACTTTGTACTTACAATACGAGTAAGATAAGATATATCTATACCTGCAATTAGGTTATATAGCTTCAGATATCAAAGTTAAAAAAAGCAGCATGTTTTCCATACAAAACTGTCATTGTATGTGCAATTTCATCAGCATATCAGCAGCAATCATATCAGCCTTTTATCGCCCACTGCTGAGCATAGACCTCTCTTCTAGTACGCCACTTATCCCGGTCCCGAGCCAATCTCATCCAGAAGTGACCCGCAGTCTTCCGAATGTCGTCCACCCAACGAGCCAACGGACGCCAGGCACTCCTTTCGTCTGAAAGCGGCCACCATTCCGTTAGCATTTTGGCCCACCTGCCATCACTCTGCCTGGCAACATGTCCCGCCTTGCTCCATTTTAATTTGGTAATGACGTGTCCGACGTCTTGCACCTTGGTTTTAAAATAAAAACGATTTTCTTCAGACGATCTGTTTGTATGGGAAGGTGAAATTCGGCCGAGCTGGCCGCGGACTCCTAATGTGGAGGTGAACGTCGCTCCTTTTCTTTAGAGCGAGCTCATATCGCCCGCACGCAATCAGAATACGCCATGTTATGACGTAGCCTAAAGCTTCAAATACTCGAAATACTTTAAGCTGACTAATAGTAGGCTTTACGTTGTTGCAATAAGGCTTACCAAAGATCAATTTAACTGAGTTGACGATATATGTGGGCTTGATTGGATGATCTACACACGTTTTTGTGAATTACATATCGTATATAGGCTTTTATGGTGGTAATTATAAACCGGAATTTATTGCGAATTTTGTTGAAAAAAATTGGTCAAGTGCGAGTCAGACTCGCGCCCCTATAGAAATTGAAACAGCACACAATTTCTTAAGAAAAAAAAATTATGCGTCTGATGCTTGTCCTTCTTTTCGATTTTTCTTTTTGTGTCTGTAGATAAGGAAATATTTTCTGTTATTTTTATTTTAGACAAAGTACTTAATTTCGGAGATAAGAACGCGAGGGTGGTCGTCTCGCCATTTTCTTATAATTTCAAAACTTTTTATTTCTAACATATCTTATTTAATAACAGTTATTTTAGTTTGTTCATTTTACATACTTCGTAGATTACAAATACTTATACATCGTAACTAGTCAGACCCGTTCCTTGTCGCTTCCGGTACAAAAGTGCCCATAACGCTCGCAGCATTACTACGCTGAATGACTATGGACAGCCTTTGTATTAGAAACGACCTGGAGCCGAGGTCCTCTCCCATTTCTAAATTATTAATATATATAAGCTCGAAGAAATGTAGCCTTGGTACGGTTCTTTCTTCGTTTACTACGAGGCCAGACGTATAACAGGTACCTCTTAGCGCAAGTATCTTTCAACGTTCCACCTGTTTCAAAACACAATCTCAGTCCTCGTAAACTACCCTTACTCAACCTCCCGAACACCAGTACCAAGTCGAATTCCCACGAGCTCTAAAGCTTATTAACGGCATATTGACCCAGGACGATTCATTGGACCTATTTTCGACTCCTGAACTGAGATTATTAGCCACAGCCGGGCTATTAGCACTAATTAGATAATTTGTACTATTTTAATTCTGACTAATTGTTTTTGGTAATAATTTATTATAGTTATGTTATAATCTTATAATTCAATTCTTATATTCCTATGTGTCATGTTTGTTGTATACTGTAAGTGACATTATAGTAATAAAATCAAATTACTAATAACATAATTGAGATTCTCAAAATGAAGCCTCTCATTTGCCTCGCATCTTTTATTCATTACATCATTGTTGGATAGGCAGACAGACACACAACGGTTCTGTTTTATTTTTATTTTTTGGTGCGGTACCCTAAAGTAACTCAGTAATATCAAGCTACAAAAAAACTTAAGGTTTTGCAAAAAGCATGTAAGAAATAGATTACCCTATTTTATTACTTACACGTGTTAACAGAAATCAGCATTGACCCATAGACCCACATTATAGTAAATTAAGGTACCGATCTGATTTAGAGTATTTAGACTATACAAACATTACCTACATACAGCTTCAGTATGAAAAAATAAATAAAATAAAATCGACCACCATGCCTGGGAAACTTTAGCTGAAGACCGTGATGGATGGCGCAAGCGTGTTGTGGAGGGGAGAAAGCTATGCGACCAAGCCTGGTTTACTACGTTAGATAACAGAAGGTGTCGCAGAAAGCAAATCGGGACTGGAACCTCAGGTGGCATGAGCTTTCTCTGCCAAAAATGTGGGAGGTCGTGCCGCTCACGCATCGGCCTCCAGTCACCAAACCCGTTGTCTAAACAGCAATGCTTAAATCATCTGCAATAGACGCAAAGGCCTGTGATGATGAAAAAAAAGAAAAAAAAATGTTTTTACATAAATTTTAACATACTTAGGTACAGTCAGCCAAGAAAAAGGTTTACCACTTTTCGACTATATTTGTCAAGTAATAGAGTCGAAAAGTGGTAAACCACTTTCTTGGCTGACTGTACAGTAAATCACGCCCCTGTGTCTTGCGCTAGGATACCCTGTGTTACAGGACCCGGTTTTTTTTCGTTATAATAAAAAAACACATTTAAAAACAGATGTTGCTTTCCGGATTTTTGTCACTTCTGGCAGTTTTGTGGTGTGCAATAAAGAGTATTTGTATTGTATTTATTGTATTGTAATGTGCTCTTTCAAAATT
Organism: Cydia pomonella; assembly: GCF_033807575.1. Classification (NCBI taxonomy): domain Eukaryota; kingdom Metazoa; phylum Arthropoda; class Insecta; order Lepidoptera; family Tortricidae; genus Cydia; species Cydia pomonella. The sequence continues at coordinate 4,025,896 of NC_084720.1, forward strand.
GTACAGTCGGTTAAAAATGGCCTAAGCATTTACAGGATAAATAAGTGACCTTACTAAAAATAACAGTATCTGACATCGCGACACAAACTGCCTTCGTAGCCTGCGAACTACTCTATATGTACTAGTACTATCACCATAAGTCATATGTTACTAACCATTGTGAACCTTATTCCATTGACATGAAGTCCATGATAAGTTAAGTCTACACGTAGTACCATCACTGCCAACGACACATTTAAATCACCATTTTGAACCTTAATCCAGTGTTATAAAGTGCACAGTTGGTCGTTTGTACTTTGTACGTTCACTACGACCAAGACCTTGGACGACAGAGAAAGTTATCATCGTTGCAAATGTGTATCAAAATGTGTAAAGGTTGAGCACCTCAGTGAGAGAGTTGCCAGATGTGAAGAAAATACTGACATAATACTATTGTGCAATTTATAGCTGTTGGTTCTCCGAACAATAAATAAATAAATATAATTTTTTTTTTCGATTAAATAATAGTATTTTATATAATCCTGGAATAATACCGTAAACCGAGGTTACTTTGATCAATTATCTCTGTTACTATGAGGCAGCCGGTCCGGGCCGTAGCAACTACGCTGCATTCTATTGCAAATTGTTTTGATTCGTTATTTCACTTACCCACCAAAAATGTTTTTATTTTATTTTATTGTTTAGTTTAACTTTTAGATTTTTAGTTTAAGTCATACATGTACTTACATTTTTTGTTATAAGTGTGCGCTCACCGCTAAAATGTATTTTGCATGAAAAAAAAAAAGAAAAATTCTCATGTAAGTGAATATTTTTGTATTCTTATGAGAAATAAAGATCTTTAAACCTAATTTTAGAGTTTCCCACCTTTTTTGACAATCCTAATATACTTCTTTCAGCCCGCGAAATAAAAAAAATATGGACTTATATTTTTTCAAAAATAAATAAAAACAACACAATGATGAGAAAAGATGCGTTTTATCCATTAAAAATATAAAGCATTTATTATTGATATAAAATATGGAGTTATTGATGTTTCACTCCAAAAATTGTACCGAATAGCCCCAGTTTACGGTACTTCCAAAAAAATATTATAACTTCTGACATTTTCACTTTACCTTAGATTAGAAGATATTCCCATATTTCTAAGGCTGGTGAAACAAATTATGGAAAAATATCTAAGTTGTTTATTAGTACATTATAAGGAAACCACTACAAAGAAATTCAGAGCTGTATATGAGTCCCCAACCCGCATTGGGCCAGCGTGAAGACTATAGACCGAGGGCCAAGCCGTATGGGAGGAGGCATGTGCCCAACCGTGGGACATATATAGACTGAATTATTATTAATATTATTTATTTGTATGAAAGAGTATGCCTTATACCTTACTCGTTGGATCTATTATAATCATCAGATGCCGAACTGATGGTAGGATATCGATAACACATCAGTCGATTTAATAAATCACTGAACAGTTTTTTTTTTTCAATTTCTATCTGGCAACATTTTACTAACATACCAGCCATTACTCGACCTACTGGCCCATACACTTACGCTATGTACTCTCACCTTGAAGCTTTGATCGAGTGTGACCTTGGCAGTGAAAGCAAGGTGCTTGTTCGTAAGTTTGTAACACGATTTAGGGCGATTATACAACTATTACCGATGTTATGAAATTGATTGGGTGGTATTATGTAGTGTCCGACCGAAACCGGATTTTTTGCCGAAACCGAAACCTCGGTTTATTATTTCATCGATTCCATATTTGTAATTGTTTTTTGTAATTTTTATTGTTTGTAAAAATGGACATGTAAAAGTGCCCCTGTGGCCTATTTGCTGAATAAATGTTTGATATTTGATATTTGATGATTCGGTTTTACTTTAGTTTCGATACCTTTGGCCGAAACATGATTTTACTTCGGCCGGATATTGCCGCAAAATAGAGTTTCGACGTGGCCGAAAGGAAACGTTCGGCAGTTTTTCAGTTTTTTATGCCGAAACCGAAACTTTGGACGGACCCACTTACTGCAAGCCCACCACCTCCAAATTGCAAGTCGGCAACAGATCCGCTCGGCCACCAACGCTTCTAATTCTAATGTAACGCAAAACCATACAAATACAAAGCAATACAAATGGTCTTTATTAACACCTCAATACAAAAACAATACAAAAAGAATACAGCACATTAACCCTTTGAACGCCAAGAACCCCTAAAGGCGTCGTTACTAATCGTGCCCACAGCGCCAAGGACACCTATTGGTGTCATGGCGGACGCTGTAAAAGAATCCTTCACACTTTCCAGTAAGGTTTACATTAGCTCGCTTGCACCCGGGATCTTGGCATTTGAGTGATGTTTGTGTTTATGACATAAAGCGTTCAAAGGGTTAGGAAGAGGTAAACAACAAGCGGTCTTATTGCTAAAAAGCGATCTTTTCCAGACAACCTTTAGGTAGCAGAATTAAAAATACCTATGTAAACTATGCATCTAGTTAGGTATGTGGTCCAGGTCCAGAAGCTAACTTGACAGAACGATGAAATTGCCAAATGCAAAATGATCTCAAAGTACGAAAACCGGTTGGGAACCAAGTTTAAGGACGTCATTGTCATTCTATGTATTTAAGTATTTATAAATATTTATATATTATATGTATCGTTGTCTAAGTACCCTCAACACAAGCCTTATTGAGCTTACTGTGGGACTTAGTCAATTTGTGTAATAATGTCCTATAATATTTATTTATTTATTTATTTATTTATTTATTGCACATTGCTATGTACAGTCAGCAAAACTATTAGCTTAGCAATCCTGTTGTGTATGCAGGGATGCCAAGCTAATAGCTTCTTGACTGTACTCTAATTAATTAAATGTTAAACAAAGGAATTTTATCGATTTTTATAAAATCAAGTTATCGGGTATATTTAGTACCTACCGACGCAGTCTGTAATTTAATTCTGTTTGTTTTCTGCGGACATCTTTATATTTAGACTACACGATTTTCAATTTTAAGTTTGGGCTGTCTCATTTCAAAAATAAATAAAGAGAATCATACTGTCTCTGTTTTACGCTAGAACGGGATGAGTAAACATAGTTTTTTTCGTCTTATTTACTGACAAACTGAGTTTGTCAGACTGTTACTATTTATTTGGTTTTTTACGTGTACAAATACTACAGATTTATTGCATAATTGTTTTTCGTGTTTCCTCGAAAACGTATTTGTCGTGCTACTTCAGCCAACCTCAGTACTATTTGAACCTTAGTGAAAGGGCCATCGAGTATCTGAAGAGTGCAAACAAATCTCTAGATTAATATTTGACTTAAATCCAGTAACTAAAATGCCATACGATAAATAAATACATAGTACTATTTGTACCGAGAGTACCGAGCCTGACTGAATTAGCAAGACACGTTCGTGAGATCCTTGAAAATACGATGGTAAAGAATTATTTACTCCATCTGTATGATAATTTTCCGGAAGACTGGATTTTTTTTATCCCCGGCGCAAAAATGATCAGAGTAGGGAATTAAATAAAAATGTCGTCATGTCATCGTCGACTAAACGTGACATATAAATCGTATCGAAACCTTTCTGTCGCGCACTGTAACTGGCTCCTCGCAATTACAGCATTCTCCCATTACATTAGTACCAAGGTTTCAGAGGTCCGTTTTACCGTAATAAGGGTAATTTCGAAACCGTATAAAAGTGCCCCAATAGGGTCAACGGGCACAGTTCGATTCTAGGTGTCATCCGTTGAGCTTCGATTACAATCATGTATTTAGTAAGTGCTATTTTTTACGGAACTCCATTTTAACGCGGAAGCATAAAGCCTCATTTAGATTAGACAGTTCAAAAAACTACGTGCGATTTTCGTTACATTGCGGTATTAGGTCGATCGACTGCATTAATTGTACCGTTTAAACGGGGCTTAAGAAATTAAGAATAAATTCGAACGACGGTGGCAAAATGGTAAATTTAGGTATATAGTACTTACTGTTTAGATATTTCCTGTTTGTGGGTTCCTGTCCAAGTTTGAACCTAGGTATTGAAACGTTTTTTCTTTAATCTGCTCAAAGAATTTAATACTCATCATCGTTTAACAATTATTGGATATGCACACCTACCCAGTCATATTATTACTGAATTCGTATCTATGGATAGAGTTTTAACCATTGGGTACCAATGAATACAAAAATACAATAATGGCAATCAATCTAATCCTATCCTCCTGTTTTGTACTAACTGTGTAACTGTCATTTTAGTATGTGGCATATCCTCCACCTTCCATAGTGGCATATAACAATTCAGAGCCGGCTCTCTCTGCAAGCACACTTTTGGATGTGATGTTTGAAATTATGCGTCAAATGTCACATGCATTTCGTCGCAGTAACATAACGCGTGATGCACACAACGATTAATTCTGAATTCAATCTTTCAGTTCCACCTCACACTCCTGGCGTTTGTCGCCCTCAGTTCCACCGCCCAGCTGCCATCCCGGAGCTACCTCCCGTCCCAAAGCCAAAGCCAGGGCAGCTTCCAGAGCCAGGGAAGCTTCGGAAACTTCCAAAGTTCCAGCTCTGGAGACACTGGGAACACACGTCCGCAGCAGGCGGCTGAGAAAAATGCTGATATTTTGAAACAGGACACAGAAGTTGGAGAATCTGGTAAGTCAGCACTGAAGCTAACTGCCCTCATCCCAAGGCCAAGCTGGCGGCTTCCAGAACCAGTGCAGCTTTAGCAACTTCCAAAGTTCCAGCTCTGGAGATACTGGAAACAGACGTCAACAGCAGGAGGCGAAAACAATGCTGATATTTTGAAACAGGACTCAGAAGTTGGCGAATCTTGTAAGTCACCGCTAAAAAACCTGCTCACGTACCAAGGCCAAGCTTGGAGCTTCCAGAACCAGGGCAGTTTTTGCAACTTCCAGAGTTCCAGTTCTGGAGACACTGGAAACAAACGCCTTCAGCAGGAGGCAGAGAAGAATGCTTGGTAAACAAAGGAAGTTTTAAGATTACAAATCATATCAAAATGTTTTTAATTCAAATCTCTTAAAAAACAATTCCACCAGACAACATGAAGAAATAACTCAAAATTTACATCAAAAGTACTTTGCCACTGGGGGCAGGTGACGCCCATGCTGTATGTTACTGTAACTTTGTAAAAAAGTTAGGTAAGTTCATGATACTTATTTTCATGTCTTCTTGGTAGACAATAAATCAGTATGTACACATTCCAGGCTTCCACTACAGCTTCGAGACCTCCAACGGCATCAGGGCTGAAGAATCCAACAACGCTGGCCAGTCCCAAGGCGGCTTCTCGTACAAAGGCGACGATGGCAACACCTACACCATCACGTACACGGCCGGAGAGGGGGGTTACAAGCCCCAGGGGGCGCACTTGCCCGTAGCTCCCCCCACCCCTGAGGCTATACTGTTGGCCCTTCAGCAGAACGCTAAGGATGAAGCAGCTGGCATTTTTGACGACGGTAAGTTAAGTTTCATATCATTCGTGAAGTTCTTTTATACCACTTCGGTGGCATACAAGCATACAGCCAGCCTGACGTTAAGCGGTCACCGTAGCCTATGGACAACTGCATTTCTAGGAGGGTTTTTAGGGCCAGCAAAGTGTAAATGACGCCCCTAGAATTACAAGCATCCGTAATTTACGCTAATTCCATAAACAACAAAGCTAATAGATTACTAGATTTAAGTATTAGTATGTTACTAACACGATATGGACATTGTTCGAAATAAATGGTTTATGTTTTGATTTGATTTGAATACTATAAACAACATGAACATATTTACTATGATTCTATCTATCAATGGTTCTTAGCGCCATCTATGAGAAATAGCAGGAACTACGCGATAGTGCACAATACAGTAAGTTTATTAATTGGAGATTTAACAGCACAACAACAGCGCCATCTTTTGAATTTAGTGGTAACATTCAACGGATGATACAAGCAAACTTTTATTAGGTACTTATAGGTCAAAAACTTAGTCAAAGCCCCTCTTATTTGTGTGAGTGAAGTATTCGAATAGACATTCCGTTTTTGAAGTTTGCAATATAACGTATGGTTTGCAAACTCACTATTGGCTCATCTTTCAAGTTTGATTTTACCTGTCCACATATGGCATATATGGCAGAGTTGTAGGTACTTACCTGAAACCGTGCAAAATTAATATAATTATCATTATCATTATGATTCTATTGTCATGATCATGATACAATGTAAGTAGTTGAGAGTTAAATACAGAGGGTTGCATACAAATTTGTAGGTAAATATTATAAATAGTTCAGGAATTTATGATTTAATTACAAATGTGTAGTTTTTAGATTTGCCCCTATATTTGAAGTATAAGACAGTATTACTTGCCAAATTTCATAGTTCTAGGTCCTATAAATTTTTATTCTCTTGAAAGTATCGAAATATACGTTTTTATACGGCATAATCGGCCGTATCTCTTTATTACGTTAACTTAAATGTTTGATTTTTTCACAGCTTCAAGGAATTGTAGACTCTGAGAATTTGGTTTTAATTTTAACTCGATACCTCCATGGGTTCCCGAGATAAAGGGTCGTAACAGACAGACGAACGGACGGACAGACAGATAAACGGACAACAAAGTTATCCTTTAAGGGTTCCGTTTTTTCCTTTCGAGGTACGGGACCCTAAAAATACGCATTAAACCGCTTATTTAGACCGAAGTGATCCCATAAGTATTCTGTGAACAAAGTGTTGCACGGAACACTAATAGGCAATTCCAGGGTGGATTTTATCATAGCTTTTGTCATGTGTTTCATTGTTTCAGGAAAATATGACGCAGCGAAGCATGGCGGTGGAATGAGCTCCAGCTCATCAGGGTCAGGATTCAGCTCCTCCTCCTTCCACTCATCATCATCAGCAGCATCTAGCTTCGGATCCACCAGCCATCAGACCAGTTTCAACCCTAACACTGGATACAGATATTAAAAGCGCTAAAGTATATCTACGCTAACTCTGCAGCAACTAAGTGTGGCAGTGGCACTATGAACGTCTTATCTTTACTAGAATTGTACGTTTATTGTCCCGCTTCTACATGAACTGTCGGACTCGGAGAATTCGATTTTTGATTTGAAGAATTATTTGTGTAACTTTTTTTCTTTTAATATTATTTAATTTACTTCGTTATTATCATTTTTTTGTAAAAAGAGGCACAGCTACTTTGTCAGTAGAAAAAGGCAACAAATTTAAAAAGTGTAGGCGTGAAGGTTTGATGTTTCAAAGAAAATTTGAATTACGTGCCTTTTCCTACTGACAAGTTGGGTTTTTTAGTATAAAACGACATTTTTGCTAATATATCTTCAACTGTTTTATTCTATCTTTTTAATTATTAATTGGTAGGTAACTTTTTTATAGATACCGTCATCGTCAATAATAGCAGATGAAAAACGTGCCAAAAGTATGTGCCATCCTGTAATAATTTTCCAAGAAAAGTTACATCTGTCCAGTTTCCGCTCAAAAGTATCTGTTAGAGGTTAATTGTTCTTCATATATAGACATATCTCTTTTTGTTACGTTAATAGAAACTGCTGACTGTACCTTACTTCAAAGACTGCACGTGTAATTAATTTTAAAACGACGAACTTGGCATTCTCTCTGGTCATTGATTTGTTACGTGAATTATATATGTATTTAATTTTATTAATAATTACCATAAAATGTGCCTTTTTGCTCCCCATTGGGTGCTTCAACAGCTTTTACATATGATAAGATAATAGTACATTACTATAGAGGCCGGGAAACGTAGGGTTGCAGGCCAAGTAGATATATACGGCTGAGCGTAGCGAAGGCGGATAGAGATATGCGGCCGGCAACCCCGTTTCTCGCCGAGATATGTATAGTGCTTTTCTCAAACTTGCAATTAAAACAAAAATTGTAGTCAATTTGTTTATTGGCGACCTACTCGGCTCGCCACTCTACCAGCGGTGTACAACCTTACGCGCGTAAGTACGCGCGCCTGCGCGATGCGCCACCGCCGCCGCCGTTGCTTAGCAACGAATATGCACAACAAATCACCGTACCAAGCTAACTGAAGCTAGTTGATGGTTGGATACCAAGACGTTGTGTCACAATTTGACGTTAAAAAACAAAAGTAGTATTTCCGGACCTAATTTGACGTAAGTCATGTCATCATTTCATAGCAAGTTTGAGAAAAGATAGTTTATTATTCACGTAGGCATATTACAATGCGCTTATGAACGTCAAATAAAGCTACACCGGCTCTAATCCTACACATCTGATCCGAGAAGATTTAAATCCCCCCTCAATTGTACGAGAGTATCCCAATATAGGGCCGGCAAGAAACTCGGCGGGATACATCTTTTCAAAACATCTTATAATTAACATACATTAAATAAGCAAAATAGTACATTACGATACAAGTGCGAAAAATAGGAAATTCGAAACGAGTGGCGATAAATTAAAACACGACCGAAGGGAGTGTTTTAAATCGACACGAGTTGCGAATTACCTATTCGCACATGTATCGTACAACGTTTTACAGTACATATGGCCCTTTAAATGTTCGACACAGTAACATAATATGCTACTTCTCGCACTAGTGCTATAAAGTAGCCCCATATGTACTGTAAATACAATTTAAATTAAAAGTATATCACAACCTCATTAAGTATTGATCGTCTACCTACTTTTAATCGTCATATATTATGACGATCTTACCACGATATAATAATTGACAGCAATATTTAAAATTTAGAAGTTTTTATTTTATTTTATTGGAAAAAGGTAAGCCACAATCTCACCTGATGGTAAGTACTGATGCAGTCTAGGATGAAACATGCTTACCTAAGAGATGTCTATTCACTCTCGATTTCAAAAGAAAGTTAGGAGCAAAAGGCATAGTTTACGGTATTTAAGTAATTTAGGCATTGCACTTAAATTGTACAAATTAAATCACTATTATCTTCCTACGCATAATAAGAACACATTGAAATAAATACCTTATTAATAATAATACATTTCTCAATTTTTTTAAATATTGGTTGTGTATTTCGCTCTGTGACATCCCTACGAAAGTAATTTGAACGAATAATAGTCTTTTTGAGTACAGGGTTCTTATATATCCTACGATAATCTACCGTTGGCGAGATTTTTGATAAATGTAACAGCGACATCTGCCAGTAGGTAAATTTGTTAAACACATTTAAGAAGGCGTTGTATACAATTCGGCAACGCGCATGTAACTCCTCTGGAGTTACGGGCGTACTTAGGCTACCGAGACTGCTTACCATCAGGCGGGCCGTATGCTTGTTTGCCACCGACGTAGTATAAAAAAAAACTTGGGGTTTTAGTTTTAGCCTTTCACAAGTGTTTAATCAGGTGCTTGTTTACGTCTGTCACTACAAACCTTGGACTCAGTTGCTACACGTTGTTCTTGCTATAGACTTCGTCGGATACAGAAATATCAACGTGTGTTGTGCTGGTATTAAAAGAAGTTACTTTAAAACCGTCAAATATGTTACAAGAAAACCTGCGTTATGTTATAAATTCAATCGTTGCGGACGAACTAATGGACGTGAAAATTAAACATATAACCAGCGATGGAGCCAACTTAACGTCTTCTCTATTTGAAATTACTGTTGTCACCTCAGAAGGAACCTTGGAACTTTTTGCTAAAGTAGCCACCAGTTGCGACATAAAACACGTGTTTGTTACAGAAAACTTAGTCTACTCAACACTATCAAAGGATTATGAACGTTTACAACATCTACACGGATTAACTGACCAAATATTTACATTCCCAAAATTCTACAAGACTGAAGCAATCGATGGAGTCCAAAATACCATTTTGGAGAATCTAACCGTTAGATTCTAACGTCTAAAGGATACAAGTGTTATGACCGATTAAAGAGCATGGATTGGAAATATGCGTCTAAATGTGTAGAAACCTTGGCTAAATTTCACGCGCTGTCTTTAGCTTTTGGCAAGGAGAATCCTAAAGAGTTTAAGCAAGCAGAAGTGTCATTGAAGCTGCCTCCGTTGACAGATCCAGAATGGAAAGGTCTCGCTGATGGCGCGTTAGCAGCAGTAGATGAGATGGATCGTGAGAAACTCTCTAAACTCCTAGAAGGATCGGTGGGCTGGAGTAAACTCAGGGAATTGAACGATCCACGTAAAACCCCGGTGATAATTCATGGAGATTATCGACCTAGCAATTTGATGTACAAAGAAGTGGTAGGTTAGACTTATGTTGATAGGGTAACGGCGGCTATTAACGCGGGTATCAAAATCGACGTCTAACACCGCGGTGTTTACAAATACGCATTTTGCAAGCAAACAGATCTATCCCCTAAGAAATAAAGCATACACAAAACAAGCTCATTCATTGGTCTATCGTGCCCATTAGTGTGCATTTGTGTGAGTGTAACAAAAAACTCGCGATTCGTCAGTTTGTGCGACGGCGGCGCAAGAACCGGTTGTTCCATACAGACGCGTGACACCACAGGTAAGTGCACTCCAATCTTACTTAGTGTTTTACGTAATAGTTATGGCAAATAAACTAGTGCAATGCCTTTTAAGAGGTTGTGTATTGTTTTCTACACGATTTTGAATTACTTTTAACTTAGTTTTTGACCCGGAAATACGTTTAAAATTGAAAATAAAATACAGCGGTAATAGGCGCCAATTACTTCAGTGGTAAGTAATTCCGTGGTATGCCACGGTAATAGAAAAAGTGGTAGTTTTGTTATTTACTCTTTAGTTTTGGTACAAATTATCAATTTTATAATTTCATTTATTTATTCCAATCTTGATCTATTCACGCTATTAAAGAGCTATTTCCGTGGTATGGAAAGTATTTAACTAACCCTTAATTTTTAACAAAAACTTCAGCACCGATTTCCTTGTTTCTATGGGAACCCTTAATCTGTCAACTTTTTTTATTTTGAGTTAAAACCTAAAATTTACTTGCCAGTTATGTGATTTTGTCTTTACAAGAAGCTTGTAATATACGTGTTTGATTTTATTTGAAAAACCATCTGTGTTTTATTATTTTTATGGGTCGGAATTAGGTTTAATTAAACTCCAAATTAAGCCTATTACCGATGGTATGATCAGATTACCCTCGGTAATAGAATGTATAGAAATCTATTACCGACCCAGAGAAGTATCGAATGGGTCGGTAATAGGCTCTTAAAGAGTTATCTATTACCGAGTGACTATTTGGTATTGTATTGAAATATCGCATTTAGGGTACCGCAAGTACAGATTTCGTTGATAAAATTTAGACTTGAGTTATCATTATCAGATTTAAATTCTTCTGTTTTCTGATTCAGTTATTACTCTGACAAGGAAGGGTACCCAACTGCCGGACATTTCCGATTAGATTTTTTTATATATAATTTTATTTATACAGTAGTCCAAAATCTCAGACATGATTTTTTTAGCTATAAGAATCAGCAATAAGAAAAGTACTGTGATATGTTAATTATAAACGGGTAAATTATAACACATAATATGTGAGAGACTTTATTTAACTTAATTACCTTATCAAAAATATTAGAATTAAAAATTTTCATGTTTTTATATATAGTCGAAATTTTATAAGGTGGACGTTTACCATTTCACTGTGGTAAACTTTCACTCAGGTGGTAAACGTCCAGCTTATAAAATTTCAACTATAATTTACGCTGTGCCTTATGAGTAAATGTTACTTACTTGTTTTTTTTTGTGCAGCTAATTATGTCAGTAAGACAAATTCTTATCAATCTTTATAGCATTTAAAAATTACTTTATTTAATAACAGGCAGGCCTATTTGTCATATACGTCCTTAGTAAAACTTTACTAATAGTAATTTTTGTTGTTTTACATGTAAAACATTCAACTTATAACTTGTTATACAGGTACTCGTGGGTACTTGGTAAGTTAACTATTTAATAGTATTTGATTGTGCCAAAGTGTAATTATAATCTCTTCGAATATATCTCTTATTTTTAGACATACTCCTATAGTTTTATTTTTTATTTTTGTGTCATTACTAAAGTTAATGACACAAAAATAATATACAGAACCCACGTCGTTATTATTGTTTTAACCCTCGGTATTAGGTTTCGAATTTTGAGATTGATTTCTATTAACGAGTGCAGAAAAATCATGCCAATTGTACCCTCGGTAATGAAAGCTCAATTCGCGATAATAGAATCACAGTCTGTCCCTTGCCACGGTAATAGAAGATTTGGTCATTTTGGCTTCAAAAAATATTTTAATACATATAATAACCCAAAATGAATCCAAAAACGTGTGAAACGGAAAGTTCATTAAATGCTCTGATGAAAAAAAAAATATTCCTGGCTGTTAGACAGCATTGATACCCTTAATTTTTGGATCTCTTTTGAAAAGTTCCTTAACTACCACGGTAATAGGTGCCTTTACCCTATATATGCCGATTTAAAGTAGATAATCACTGCTATCATTATTAGTGGTCGTTGGCGTGGTAGGCACGACAGCACACGACCACTTTAGTGGCTCTTGGCGTTCAAAAGGTTAAGTATTTATAATTATATATATCGTTGTCTAGGTACCTACAACACAAGCCTTATTAAGCTTACTGTGGGACTCAGTCAATTTATGTAATAATGTCCTATAATATTTGTTTGTTTGTTAAAGTCAATATAATGTATCGGTAAGGTATTAATGAATGTAATGATGTGATAAATACCATTGTATAAATAGATAATATAATAATAATAATTGATAATTACCTAATACAATTTATAAAGTCGAATTGCTTTGTTTTCTGCTTGGCATAACTTATTTTATAAACCAACATTGCGTCATTGAGAGAGGGAAGCCATACAGAACGAGATGATCTTTTTCACATCACACATTCGAAGCGTAGTAAACCCATTGCGTACAGACAGATGGAGCGACATTGTGCTCGCTCACACTAGGTGCATGCGAAATGCAATGACCAGACATAGAAGTTTTTGTGGCAAAATAAAGTGTTTGACAAAATGAAATATCGACATGTCTGTTATCGATGTTACCTTAACGTTACCTATATACCTATATTTTATGAAGTGAAGATAGCTACCGCAAAATACACAACACGTTCGATATCGTCTTTAATATATTGGTCGTTTTCTATTATTTTAGGACTATATACTACGGGTTATATTTTTATTTTTAAGTACAAAATAAATGCAAAAAATTAATTATGTAAAGATTTGTAATTAATTTTCATTCTTGAAATTTCTCGGTAATTAACAGCAAGTAGAATTTACATTTCTTAATTATTAATCTATGACTTATCGATAACAGATTAATCGATGTTTAATTTTTTCATACCCTCGTTTTTGCCACAAAAACTTCTATATCTGGCAATGACACAGGCCAATTCGAATTTTAGTTGATCGATCTATTTCCGATATGATACTCATCTGTCAGTGTCAAAAGTGAAGCAACTTATGACACTGACAGATCAGTATTATATCAGAAACAGATCGGATAGCCAAAATTTGAATTGTGTCGTGCGTAAGATCCTGATGAAGACTATATACTACTATGATACTAAGATGATGATGAAGGTCGTATCGAAACATGATCAAAACCATAACATTTTTTTAATAGGAATTATCCTCTGTAAGATTCGACGGATGTCGAACGGATACTACATAAGTAGAAAGCTTGATTCCTAAACCTATCTGTAGGACCCGTTTGACATGATATAATGATTTCCTGTGGATGTGATGTATCAATTAATTTTCTTATTACCATTTCCTGTCTAATCTTGCCCTATCTGATATTTTTATGATCGTATATCATACCTTGTACATATAAATTAAATATAAGTATTACGAAACATAAAAACAGGTAGTTTTGAGTTGTATTTTCGCAATATAGCTTTGTATTATTTTTGGTGTATTCCCATCTGTCCCGGGCACAGATGGAAATAGGCGCTACATACAAAAGTTTTATGGTCACGTGGCGCGGGCACAGATAGGAATACACCTTATCTGTTAATTGCTGGCGCCCAATTAAGAATTTATAAGTTGTTATGGTTCTTAAAGAAGAAGAAGGAAATAAGATCAAAATCGTAACAAGTTGTTAATAATCGGGATCCTGCATATGTAATCTTGCTTACATTAGATTATCTATATTTCGAAACTTTAACAAGTGACAATTTCTGTTTAAAAAAGTATGTAGATAATATAATAGTATTTTATGCAACTGTTGTATAAGAAGGGTAAAAAAAAGCGAGTGGCGTGGGTTACAATGTGAGCCGGAGCCGCAAGCGTGGGCAAACATTGTAAAGGAATACACCACAAGCATTATTTGACCCACTTATACAACATTGCATACAATACTTTTTCTATACTACTGACTTGTAAATAAAATGCAAAATGAATTTAAAAAAACTTTATAAGAGTGGGATACGTCAAAATGAAAAACATTGTCTGAATTGTCTATGGTTAACGTGCACCGTCTATGTGCACGCAGTCGCACCCGGTGTGCACAGGCCTTAAGACGAAAGTGGAGGACCCGTCCGAAATCACCTTTTCATACAAACGTAGGCCTCATTTTCCTCTCTGGATTTTAACATTATCGAAAATATTTTGACACAATTTGTTGTATATCAACCACATCTATGATTTTTTACTTATTATGGGAGTTAAAAGCATTTAAAATTTTGTATGAAATCTGTTTTTCGCTCCTAATTTTTATAATAATACAAAAATTGAAAAAGTCAAACGTAACTATGGTTGATATACATCAAATTATGTAAACATATTTTCCAAAATCTGAATATCCAGAGAGGAAAATGAGGACTACGTTTGTATGGAGAATCGGTCGTCTTCTTTCCTCTTAACTGACTGGCCTTCACATTGTGGCCTATTTACACATTGATAAGATATTTGCTACTTGCGTTGGTTAACATCAATGTGTCCTAAGAATTAACTAATTTAATACAAAAAAATATGACTTTTACTATTATTATCGGGGCCACTATGACTATTTATGCCTACATTTGGTCATCTTAAAGGAAGAACATTAGGCATTGCGAGATTATTATTTGTCTCTTAATTTTGTCCTTTGATTTTATAAGTAGACTAATAGGGCGTAAATTAAAAAGATGAATTTATAAAAAATGTCGTTTTATTCACAGAATAAATAATTTCACCCACATCATCATGGTCATTATTGCTAAGATCAGAGTATTAACCATTGTAACAAACCACAAAATTTACAACAGAATCTATAGAAATGACGTCCATTTTCAAACTTTACGCTTGATTTTCTATAATACTATTTCGAAGTTTTTCAATTTCCAACTAAAAAGGTTTAGTGTTTTAGGATTTTGATTATTTCTTTTGGTTTGGTTCTTTTTGACGTCACTTCAACAGCCTCTATTCTACTTTTGTCTTCATCGATTTCAACATTACTATCAATAGGTATTTTATGAGTATGAGTGTAAGTAATTATAAACTATATTACTTCATATATTTCACAATTACTTTCAATTTCATATTCTAGTTCAATTGATTCTTCGTATACTATTTCTTTGTATTTAATTTTGTTTGCATCTTTAACTTCAATTGTTTCTAGCTATTGTCATGTACGTACGTTGCTATTGGCTCGTTGTCCTGAGACAGCGTTTTGATTAGTTGTTGAAACCTTAGAGTTAGAGTGAGATAGCGTTATTTAGCCTCTGTAGCCGGCGCTGGCTTGCGCACGCGCGAAACCTTGCTGCTGGTGACCGAAAGCGGCGCCGGCGCCGTGCTGCTCGGGTTTGTACTGACCTGGAATTTAAAAATGGAGTTTTGTTATAACAAGTTTAACCTTTTTTAACATGAAACGTTGAGCTATTAAAAGAGTTGGACCAAGCTAACTCAGCGTGGCATTTGCAATAACAAAGTATGACAATGTCAAATTTCTGGTTTATAATGTCGCTGCCTCACTTTGTTCTGTTCAAATAAGTGCAAAGTTAGCTTAGATGGACTCTAATTTATGTTTTGGAATGAACTGAGTAAAATTATTTATGTTGGTCATACGAGTATTAACTATTTGTTCTGACATTAAGGATTGCAATAAGTCCAAAGTTGTGCGGCAAGGTAGGTTTATATTCAAATTTCGTCAAAATTAGAGCTGGACGGAACCTAGCACAATGGCCCTATTTAAAAATCAGTTTTCGAAGACTGGTCACTATGATTACGATTAAATTTACTATAAAAAGTATAAAACTGTAGGTATCTATTCTTTGCGAATAATTTTCATAACAAACGTTGAAGTTTGTAGTAGCGATAGCGATAGTAAATAAGTAGGTATACATAAGGATTTATTTTTTAATGTATCTCTAACAAAGTTATAATAAACTGCTACGTTAAGAGAATTAGCAATATCCAAAAAAAACTTCAGAAAATGATAATCATACAGACAATTTTTATTTCCGTAACTGCACTTTTCTTAAGGTAAAACTCATTATCATCATAAACGTCATGTTTTACACCTTTATAATCGTTTACATCTATTAAGACACCTTCACTAACCTATTGTTAGTCATTCGCTCATTATCCTTCACAAATTCCCATCCCACCATTTACACGATCTTCTCGAAATTCCAATTTAACAAGGTAATGTCACCTTTAATTGTATAGCATTAAGGAACGGAGCGCAAATGGACTGTTTCCCAAGATCTAGAGTGAGGGGTCATTGTGAAACATCGAAAGGTCAGTACAACAGGTGTGTTCACTAAATTACTATCCAAACGCCTGGACTGATTGAGTGAACGACTTGAAGTTTTGCAACCCAGTATAGTATGACTTGGATATCAATAGCAATTATGAATGATCAGAGACCATTATTATGTTGGATTGAATGATTTGCTTGAATTGGAAGCGCATGGAATTATCCCAGGTAATATTGCCGTTTTATACACGTTCTTTGTGGGTTAGATTTTGATACAGGTAATTAGGTTTTAAGGTCGATTAGAAGAACATAGATTTAGGAATTTTAATGGAAATATCCTCTACCAGAATAGAGTAGGAAATTAAGTTTACGTGTGAGATATTCCGAACATTTTCTTATAGTGTGTTACTGAATCGACAAAAAAGACATTCGATATTCGTAAAGACGATTTTATTAACAGTATTAATGAATTCTTATGAAAATATTAATACTTGATTAATGACGCTCGGTGTCTAATGAGCGAGGATAAAATAGGCGAAAGCAATAAATTTTTTTAAGAAAATAGTGCACTGTGTATAGTTAATCTGGTCCGTTGAACTTTCCAAGGAAGGGAATGGGCCTAGTAAATCAGGCAAAGGTGACATTCGGATATCAACTGCGGCTGCATTACTTTTGGCACATTACCAGACCTGTCAATTTCCTTGTTTACACATTATTGCAGCGATTATGACACTCATCTTATCAAGGACATTTATCATCAACGCCGCTGCAGTAAGATCACAATAGTAGTGCAGCTGTAGTTGACATCCAAACATCACCTTTGAGTCAAACGAACAGATTGACTCAAAGGTGATGTTTGGATTTTTTGAGAGCTTCCCAAAAGCGAAAACCAAAATTTCCAAAGATTCAAATAGTTGTATTATAGGACTACTCACCATCATCGATGATACCAGCGGCTTCATCAGCAGCGTTCTGTTCCAGAGCCTTCAGGATTTCCTCAGGGACGGGGGGAGCGGTGGGGATGTGCGCGCCCTGGGGCTGGAAGCCTCCCTGGCCGGCGGCGAAAGAGATGGAGTAGACCTGGCCGTCGTCACCGGTGTACTGGAAACCACCCTGGGATTCGATGCCGTCAGCCTGGAAAGGCAAATAAATACTTTATCAATTGATTCCGTATAAATATACAGTCCGACGATCGGATAATTCATTAATACTTAATTTCCTAAATTCTGTCCTATTATTGACCGTATTTTATGAAATATTTTTCAAGTTCAAATTTATTTTGCAATCGCGATTACGGTTGATATGTAACTAATTAAACTAATTAAACCAACAAACTTTTAAATCAATTTTTTTTAGAGACTATGTCTAAATAACTGTTAAAAAAACCTTTATCTTAATGTCCATGAGTACAAAAACGCAAACTTCAATTTCTACATGACCTTTCGACAACTCAACCTTATTATTCTTCAAATCATAACAGGAAATCATTTAGAATGTGCCCTTGATGCTCTAGGATTCTACATCGAATACGTCGGCGGTCATCCAAAGTTCAGGACCTTCACATAACAGGGCGATGCCTTTGTGTCGGCACAATGCAGTTCTCACCTTTGTCAGTATCGTACAAGGAACATGCAGTTTTACATGCTTTTGTCACTTTGGGAATGATTTTACGATAACGTTAGTGCCGGAAAAATTTATGTTACAAAAAGTTTATGCCATGTTTCATAACTTTAGACAATGTATTGCGAATCGGTAGCAGAATAGATAGTTTTGAGCATCTTTATGCGCTATTGTTCGCGAAGTACATGTCATCATCGGATCGCACTAGGTATTTGTGCGCATGAATAGCATACAACTTTTGTAAGCGTCTTTATTAATAAAAGCAGACCGTGACTTTGTCTGCGAAAGACTAATCAATTGTTTATTTCATTTCTTGTATCTTTTTACTGAATTGTGGCAATAAAGAGTATTATATCTATCTGTATATATGTATTTTCAGATATATAATTTTACATAGAAGGTAACCCACGCAATAACCATTTCTTCCGTCGCAAGCTTCGCACGGCGCGTCATATCTTTTATTCCCTTCTTATTTCCAGACTTTACTTCTCTAAAAGTACTGAAATAGTGTATCAAATCCGGTTCAAATTGACCTACAGCCTGCGTGCGATTGCCGTGCAGCGTAAAGGGCAGTGACCAATACAGACACAAAGGTCAATATGGCAACGTTAGTACAGATTTATTGGATTGATTAGAACCGCATATCATTTAACTTTAAATGCTAATTGCTTGATGTGCTTTTACCAATACCAACCCGTTAAATGTTTCTCATGACTTATTAAGACTTCGAAACGATATTTGGATACTAATTTCATCAAATATTACCAACGACAACGTAGCAATTGATTGATGAAATACATACCTACTTATTTTGAAGTTCACTCTCCTTGAAAACAAATGATATGAATAATTTCTTAAGTTTACTTTTCAAATATGTCATTACTATTTATTCTAGGTTAATAAGAGAATACAATGAAGTAATTTTAACCACAGCCTTGTGTCAGGTAATCATCAAGTGCACATAGATTTAGACTGTTTATAATTATGTTTAATGACTGTCTTTTAGATTGACATTGGAGTGTGGCCGGTTGTTGTAATCAGCCATTTTGTGGTTGAAGAGCAAAATTTGACCAAATAACAAATGTAATTTTAATTCTCATAACTGATTCTATATTTTTAAAGATAATGTTTTCTACGTATTTATATTAAATTATATCCTCTATCTCTTTATAGGACAACGGTCTCAAAAAGGACCATGCTAAAACATTTTTTTTTGTACAGATTTTTTTGGACTTTGACATTGGCGATGAGGATTTTTTTCAGCCTTGTCCGTTAAAGGGTTTTACGATGCTTACGAAGATACATAATTAGATCAAAATGCATTAGTAGACACCTGTATATGTGAAGGTCGATTGCTAGTTGCTACTCAAGCGATTACTCATTCAACTAACTATTTAACATCACATTAATTACCAAAAGCACCGTATCATTTAAATGTATCATTCATTCAATTCATGTATAATGTATCATTGCATTTGAAATTTATGTTTCGATGTATCGTAACTTTGTGCACGTTGTAGTAGTGTAATTGTTGTAGTTTTAATTGGTGTAACTTTGTGCACGTTGTAGTAGTGTAATTGTTGTAGTTTTAAGAAAATAATGTATTAATTAGTTTTATTTTGATTGTTAAGATAGCATGCTCACTAGCAGGCTGAATACACTGTACCTCAGAAATGTGTTTGACAACATCCGCTTCACTGTTTTAAGCAACAGTTTATTTTCATGAGCATAATATGATAATTTCAATAATAATTAATAAAATCCGTTTAAATATAATTCCATACTTATTGCAATTTGTATTTTCCGCTTCTTGTCTACTGCAATCCTTTATATTTCACTCTGCCAGTAACTAAGTAAACGTAATTACTCATCTGACCCAAGTCATTTTATCATGTCCCAAATCCATCACTATCATCTCAATCAACAGCCATCCTACCGAAAGTTTCATCAGTGCTTTGCGCAAACTTGAACCCTGTACGGTATTCATAATATCATTAAGATCTTGCAACCATCCGACAATTTTTTTTGCATCGTATGTCAAGCTTTCACGATTGTTGACTCTTGAATAATGGGCTCTTTTGATGGATGGTCCGCTGCGTTGCTTTTGATAAGTATTTCATATACTTAAATACAACTTATACTTGTTAGTAAATGCCTGTAATAAGAAAGCGTAATTGAAATGACTTTTTTTGACCGAGTACTTC
Organism: Cydia pomonella; assembly: GCF_033807575.1. Classification (NCBI taxonomy): domain Eukaryota; kingdom Metazoa; phylum Arthropoda; class Insecta; order Lepidoptera; family Tortricidae; genus Cydia; species Cydia pomonella. The sequence continues at coordinate 4,046,404 of NC_084720.1, forward strand.
TCGACCGATTCTCGTGAAATTTTGAGAGATGGTTCGGATATATTTCTTCATAGTTTGATTGTTTTTTTCTGTCGTATCGTTTTTTGAACATTTTTAAAATGGTGGATTTTGGCATAAAGAACATATGTGCCAGTAGGGTCTAGGGCACTTAAACCTTAAACCTTTGTGAGTTTGCTGTGACACAAAAAAAAGCATTTTTTTATTATTACTTTTTTTAACTTATTTTGTCGCCAGATTTACAGCTAACAGAGCCACTAGTTTAAACCACTTAGTGGCAAACAAGCATCTGGTCAGCTGGATGGTAAGCGGTCACCGTAGGTTATGGACGCCTGCAACTCGATGCGCGTTGCCGGCCCTTTCAACGCCTGTACACTGCTTTTTTGAAAAACCTATACTGTAATCCCTCGAGGAAACCTCGGCACGGAGCTCATTCCACAGCCAGAACGTCCGCTGGAGGAAATTCTAAACCGTACATTGCGCGACCATTTAGGACCAGGGCTATAACCGCGAAAATCGAAGTTGGTCAATTGCGGGCACTTTTCTCTGTCACTCTAATTACGTCTTAGTGAGAGTAAAATAGAAAGATCCCCGCAATTTGCGAATTTCGGTTTTCGCGGTAGGCCCCCAGGCATACGTACGTACCTACCAGTTTTAGACTTATAGGTATTTGTATCTTACGGACTTACCTCATGACCCTGCTCCTCAGCCTTAATTCCATTCTCCGTCTCGTAGTTATATCTGAAGTTGCCCTCCTTCACGTCGGAGTCCAGCGCCAGGATCTTGGCGTTCCTCTCGAAGGAGGCCTGGGGCCGGTTGGACTGCTCGGGGTAGGCTGGGGCAATGCCGGCGGCGGCTACACCGAGGAGAGCGGAGATCAGGAGCTGCGGGCAAAATGGAGCATGGTTAGTAATTAATACTTTATCGTATATGTGCGGAACTAGATAGGTACATTGCAAAAAGTACTAAGGCGAACTTATCCTTAAGACGGTTATATAGGTTAATAGCGTTATTTCCGTTTTGTGGCGTGACAGTCCTTTACAGATGAGGGGCTGCTTGGTTTTAAAATTTAGACGATAGTTTCTGCAAAGTTAAAAAAGCCGAATCCATTTTGGATTAGTCTTCCAAAATATTATACTTACCGCACTACAACTTAGTAATTAAAAAAAAATATTTGCGGACAATCTTACACAGATCGATCTAGGCCCAAACTAAACAAAGCTTGTACTATGGGTAATAGGCGACCCATGAACTCAGAAAACACCCATGACTCAGGAACAAATATCTGCGTTGATCACATAAATATATGCCCTTACCGGGATACGAACCCGGGACCATCGGCTTCATAAGCAGACCTTACCTCATTACCCCACTAGGCCAGACAGGTCGTCATTATAGTATATCTTACACTATTATTAAAGCTAAATCAATTATAAAACCGCGCACAGTTGCAAAATTAAATACCAGTCATATATAACATATTGCCTAAAGCATAAGCATGACCTGTCATTCCTACATGTCAAGTTCGTTATGTAACAAAAGCTAGACATGTAACAATCGAGTCAAGTAAAAATGGATACAAGACCCATACTATTTATATGAAACTTTATACCTATTCACTATAGTTATTAATTATATGGTTAGTTGGTTATGAGTCTATTGTATGTGATGAGCTTTTGTTAGATTTTGCAAGAAAGATACAACGGATCATGACGGAAGTCTCAGTTACTGTCTAAATTGATGTTTTCGAATAACGCAATCCAGTTTAAGATTTTTTTTAGTTATTGATTTTTTGCGACTGAAAGTCTGTTAGAGTCAGACCAAGACAAGTCTGCTACGATTTTGATAGCACACGCTGTGCAAGTGTTATTACACGTCATAATTGCATAGAAGTTTGACGTTTAAAATAACACTTGCACTGCGTGTGCTATCAAAATCGCTGCAGACTTATCTTGGTCTGACTCTAATAAATTTCCATTTAGATTTAGGAAAACAATTTTGGCCTTTTTTATGATACAATACAAGATTCTTGCTAAGATGAATGTGAGATTCATAATTCTGAGAAGAAATTATCGAATTGTTAAGAAAGGCTTTTTTTGGAATAAGTACTTATACTAAAAAAATTGAGATAGGAAGATAAGATTATTTTTATAAAAAAATATATTACATCTTTCTACATGAATACATAAAATTTTAGTGGGAGTCTATATCACTATAATTATTAGATGGGCGTGGAAGTGCCGCTGGCCAAGTCTGGGTTTGGTTAGTTGATGATATAATTATAACTTGTTATCTTTAATTAGATGCAATATTAGATTATATCAATGTTATAACTTTTGTTGCATTATAGTCTTGAAAGTTATTAAAGTTCATATAATCACGATGCAATGTGTACTGTAATATGAGTACGTATTAAATTAGATATTTTAATAAATATGTTTATTTTTTTCTAAAACACTAATAACAAAGCCTAAAGAATATTTAATATTTTTATTTTTTGCACAAAACCATTTTTTTTAAACTTAAAAAAATAATATTGATATTAAATATTTTTTTCTTTCATTAAAGTAATATTATTATAAACACCGACACAAAAAACTTACCAGTTTCATTTTTGCGAGTACGTGTGGTCTCCAAGGAGTCGAACCTACGAATGTACAGTCGACGAGCGCTCCTCCTATATATACTTGAGAGCGGTTGCAAAACGCCTAGATAATAATGTTACTACTTTTCCTAATAAATAAAGTTCGTTTTTGCGCATACGCATGCATATTGTGATAGCTTTATGGGTCACAGCTTTAAGCTTTTAGACTTTGAAAATTGAATAAAAACAAATATTTTAGTTAGAATTGCTGCTATTTTCTTTAAACAATATTAAAAAATTATAAGTTTTGAAGAGCTTTCTTCAAAGGTTCCTTCTTTTTCAAACGTTTTGGAATTTAACATATATATATATATATATAATAAAATTAACTTGTATAAATTTGGACACAACAAAGATTTTTCAGGTCGTTGATAAAATTAGATGTAATTTTCATAAAATGCCAAAATTAAAAAGTACTAATGATAGTACTAGGTAGTAAGGTTAGTTTGACAATTTTTGGGTCAACACTTTGATTTTAAGAACTGTTACAGCTAAATGCAAAATGTCATAATATTTTATTGCATAAATTTAGAAACTATCACTGCATTTTCTTTTTAGTAATATTTAAAAGTTATATTATTGTCGTTTGCAAAAAAGCTTTTTTTTTTAATTTTTTTTTTCAAGCAATAAATTATTTTAATGGCTTTTTGAGTCAGAGATTTAAGTTTTTTGGAGTTTGAGCCTTCTTTTATTCCTTGGGAGATAAGAAAACTGTTTTTTCTGTAACAACGTTTAAATGTTGTACTTTTAGGTTGTATATATGCAAGTCAAAGGTCAAACATTAAAACCCAGGTTTTCGAGTCAGAACTTTAACTTTTCGGACTCTGTGAATTAAAATATCATAATTAATATATAATAACAGAATCGTTGCATTTTTTTCCTAAAACAACATTTTTTAGACAGGTAAAACATTTTTTCATGATATTTAAGAATAAAAATTGGTCTATAATCTTTTTTAAAATAATTTAAGTCAAACGTAAAATCCTTAGTAAATAATAATTATGCTTCATGATATTTTACCAAGTGCTTTAGTGTGTGATTCGTTTTTGGTATGACGATTATTTATATAAGACTGTTTCATCTTTGTATTCTCAGTGTGCACCCTAAAGGGGCTCGGAATTTTAATATTTTCGTATACATTTACTATGTATATAATTTATTTTCGTTGTCTCTATTTATTTGAAGTAATAGATGGCAGAACAAAGGAGCTATTAGTGCGTTTGCAGCGTTTACAGTAAATAAATATGTAAGCGGTATCTTACCCGATAGAAATTTATACTCCTAAGGGGCACTTGCACCAATCCTAGGTTAGCCACTAACTTGGAGTTAACCGTTAACCCAGGGTTACATTGTACTGGTAACTCCGGGTTTAACCGGTGTGGCCCTAAGCTCCTTTTAAAAGGACAAAATCTAATCGAATTATAAATAAAACGGAATAAAAGCTTTCAAATCCAAAACCGAAAAAATGTTTCGGTATTATATTTCATTGAACGTAATTTTTTGACGACCGGTTTGGCCTAGTACCCACTAGGCCTGGCCCACTAGTGACCCTGCCTACGAAGCTGATGGTCCCGGGTTCAAATCCTGGTAAGGGCATGTATTTGTGTGATGAGCATGGATATTTGTTCCTGAGTCATGGGTGTTTTCTATGTATTTAAGTGTTTATAAATATTTATATATTATATATATCGTTGTCTAAGTACCCTCAACACAAGCCTTATTGAGCTTACTGTGGGACTTAGTCAATTTGTGTAATAATGTCCTATAATATTTATTTATTTATTGAAGCTGTGATTATTGCGGTTTTGATGAGGCTTTGTTTCGTAGCAAAAGAAAAAATTATAGGATATGTGTCATAAACAGCAATTATGTTCAAGTCTTTCCTGTGAACATCAGGCCCGGATGTAAAGACCTAGGGCTAGGGGTCCTGGGCACTTGGTATGGCTCTTACAATTTAAAGGCCATTCTCCATCTCAAAATTCAAAAAAATATTCTGCAAGTAGGTCTTAAGGGCTCTTTTACAAAATTTTCTCAAAATCATTGCTTGGTTAACTACTTGGGCCCCTAGACTAGAGCCTTGTGGTCCTAAGCGGAAATCGGTTTCTGGAGGACTAGCATATTCAAATTTAAGGCTACAAAGCCATAAAGTCTAATTTTCTGATTGAACCCTAAGCGCCACTTGCGCGTTCCAGGGTTAGCCAACTTAATCAGAGTAACGTTATTTCCGCAGTATGCAGAAAAATATAAGTTTCTATACCAAAATAAATAATTTGTATCCACGCTTGCATATTGCATAATGTGATTGCATTTTAGTGATTATGCTTAATATTTTTTCCTAGTTTTGTAACTTCAATCCATACATTTTTGTTACAATTAAACACGCACAGTTTATTGGGTCATTAGAGCTTTGAACTTTCGTGTTACTGGTGCGATAATGATAATTTAATATACGCTGTCTTATTTTTTTAAATGATTAATCATATAGAATTACGTAATTGAAGAGCAACAGATACAAGAGGTTAAACAATTACGCACGGAGTTGTCGGAGTTCCTGCATAAATTGACCGTTTTTTAAAATTATTGTAATGGTTTAGTTATTTTTAATTTCCAATGTCCTTTTAAAAGGACAAAATCAAATCGAATTTTAAACATTAACCTCTAATGGCCCACCATACAAGAAAAACTGTCAGTCAAATTTGAATCAACGGTATTATAAAATAGAGTTGAAATTTTATTTAAAAAAAAAGCAACTCTGTTCCATTTAATTTGGGCCAAATTACATTGGAGGATTTTGTACTAGTACAGTATTAGGACTTTGAATATTGAGATGTTGGAAATAAAAAAGGTTTCGAATTCAAAATGCAGAAATGGCTCTGGGACTGGCCTTTTCTATACTCGGAACAATGAAATGGTGTTTCAGACATTTGGAACGTACAAAGACTAAATCGACACAGAGAGTCACTTTTCTATATATCGAGAGAATGCTGCTCTTTTCCGTGTCATGAGACGCACATAGAAGTATTAAAATTTAATGAAACGAAATAAACTTTATATTTACTAGGTTATTAAATAAAAAATATGAAATAAATATAGGATTATCGGATAACACAAAACGCGACATCCAACATGGCTCAAAGAGAGGTATCACTAAACTTTTTAACTTGAAATATACTACGAGTATAACCTGGAAAACGCTCTAAAAATACTCAATTAATATCCCGGAATTCATTGATTTATCATTCATTAATTTCTATCTTCGCGACTTAGATTGTTACCAGCCCTCAACTGTGCCTGTCTCCAGAAACATACTGGAGAAATGCACAGAAACCTATGGATTGAATTGTCTTATGCAGTATTCCCGGACCGACCAAGACCTTCGTAAGACCTTCAAGAAAAGAGTGTACTCTCACCTTAAGGCCGTGGACTAGACGCACGCGGCGAGCGGGGCGGTGGGCGGCACGGCAAGCTGCCGCCTCTGTCACCCAAAACAGGTTCATTCAAGTCTATACATTTTGATCGTGCCGCGCGTACCGGTCATGGAAAACAAAGAGTCGGTTGCCCCGCCCTGGGCCCGGGCAGTTCTAGCCGAAGTCATCCTTATATATATTATAGGATATTATATGTTTTAATTGGAGACCCTATACATCTCTAAGGACAATTTGGTAAACTATATAATCATTTAGTTTGACACTTAGAGATATCTACACCTCTAAATAATTTTAGTTTTTTTTTTTTGTAATTCGACATTTAGAGACTTTAGACATCTCTTAGTAATAATAATACTTTAGTTTGCATTAATATTTTCAGTTAATTGTATTTTATAATTGTTGATGTGCTTGTTTTTGCTTGTATGTAAATAAATAAATAAATGTTATAGGGACATTCTTACACAAATTGTCAATTTGCTGAATACATGTTGAAGTTGAAGTACTCACAAGCAAAGGCTGTATTATAAATTATGGGACTGCCTTAGATTATCACAACGAATGTAATTGCTCCATTTCGGTGATGTTTCAATCGACCCTGACGTTTGACCCGGCCTTATTACAAATGTCAGTACATCATATTAATATCAAACACTAATGTCTAACCAAACTACTTTCTAATTTACTTATCACACCTCTTAGGCTTACTTCCTTTTATTATGTGACGATGTGGTGGCAAATAACCGCTCAGTATGTTGGTATGAGCATATAGAGCTTTGGTGGCCTAGCGGTAAGAGCATGCGACTTGCAATCCGGAGGTCGAGAGTTCAAACCCCGGCTCGTGCCAATGAGTTTTTCGGAACTTATGTACGAAATATCATTTGATATTTACAAGTCGTTTTTCGGTGAAGGAAACTGGGCTAATCCCAATAAGGCCTAGTTTACCCTCTGTGTTGGAAGGTCAGATGGCAGTCGCTTTCGTAAAAACTAGTGCCTACGGTAATTCTCGGGATTAGTTGCCAAGCGGACCCCAGGCTTCCATGAGCCGTGGCAAAATGCCGGGTCAACGCGAGTAAGAAGAGTATGTTGGTATGAAGATCATTACTTTATTTTGCTTCTTAATGGGTACATGCAAAATAATACCATACCATATGTTGTAGGTATGTGTATGTTGTTGGATGGTATAAATGATGAATAAACTTTGAGATTACGAGTAGGTACATATTAACTGCAACTTATTAAAAGTGTTTTTCAATAAAAATACACGGTAAGATCGCTTATCTTTTCTCTAATGTTAAATACAAAAGAAATATAGTTATCTAGGCTAATATTGAAGCAATTCACGAGTTTTCCCGTACAAACTTTATTTCGTGTATTAGATTTTTTTCAGCATTTAAAGCCAATGACTATGTTTCTGGACGTTATTTTTAACCATTTGTAACAAAAAGAGAACCTCCTATATCTGCAAAACTTCAAAAAATTCGCGTTTATAAAATTTCATTGAATTATTTCAAATTAAATTAAATATAAGTACTTCCCCTTTGGAGAAATATGTCGAAATAAAAACCATTCTGTATATGCAGAATCCAGTAGCTATGTCCTCTCGTGTATTTCAAGATAACATCTCGTTAACATGCCAAACAATTACTAACTACTTCCCTGCCATAAAGGATGCGTTAATTGAAAATTAATACGAGAATGCATCTTTATATGAAAGGAACCTGTTTTCTGAATATTTTTAACCAGGAAATATTACTGCGCCTGTTAATTTTGAGATAAGTGATGGTTGTCAAGTGTTTAAGATATGATGTATAAGTTGCGTTGTAAAACTATGAGGGAAATCGAAAGTAGGTGTGAGTCACTCGCTTCTACTCTCAACTTTGTCCTTGTATCCTTTCTCGGGACTCAAACCAAAGAATAATTAATACAAATAATAGTAGCAGAAAGGAAACTTCCTACTGAACCGAAGTTTGACAGCGATTCAGGGACGAATCTTGTCTTGTCTCTTTCTATTGCATGTCACTATCCCATTCGGCTATTTAGGATTGTCAAAATACAAGTCATTTTCTTATCTGTGTTTGTGCACGCAAAGGAAAGTCAAGTTTTGGCAACCTTAATAATTGCACTGCACAAACTAACTCTATACCAAATTTCATACAAAAGTTGCATTTATAACAGTAGTTGCATCGGATAGTATAAATCCAGAACAAACATGTGTATGTTGCTATCAGTTTTTCTTATGATATTAGAGGCAAACCTGCACGAATCGTCTGACGGTAAGGAAATATTGGCGCCCATCAACTGCTGCAATACCAGAAGCGTAGCAAATGCGTTGCGAGCCTTGATGAAATGTTTTTTTCTTGAAGGTTTGAAGGTCGCATCGGTCCGGAAATACCGCGAGGGACAGTTCATTCCATAGTTCAGCATAAGTATTTTAAAATTAGCTTCTACCCGTTACTTCGTCCGTATAATTTTTTTTAAAAGCGTTTCTAACTTGTTTCCCCCTTTACGGGCTGAATAACAAAAAACACAATCTTCATAAAGTTCTAAATCACTTGAAACAACTCTGAATCAGTGTTGGCCCAACGTTAATTAGAATTGAAAATATTGAAAATGAACCATTACGAATAGAACCATAAGTTGTAACCGTCCATTACGGTTTACGGTTCAATTTATAATGGTTAATTTTCAATATGGTCAATTCTAATTAACATTCGGCCAACACTCCTCTGAACTAATATGTGGTACGTAACTTCTGTATCATCATCTCCCTCGCGTTGTCCCGGCTTTTTGCCTCGGCCCATGGAACCTGGGGTCCGCTGGGCAACTTATCTCAAGAATTGGCGTATAAGTACACTGGTTTTTACGAAAGCGACTGCCATCTGATCTTCCAACCCAGAGGGTAAACTAGGCCTTATTGGAATTAGTCCGGTTTCCTCACGATGTTTTCCTTCACCAAAAAGCGACTGGTAAATATCAAATGATACTTCGTACATAAGTTCCGAAAAACTCATTGATATGAGCCGGGGTTCGAACCCGCGACCTCTTATTGCAAGTCGCAGGCTCTTACCGCTAGTCCACCAGCGCAACGTAACTTCAACTTCTGCATATAAGCATCAAATTCCTTTGTTCAGTAAGTACACTAGGACTTCACCTGACGGGCCGACTTATGAATCGTACGTAAAAGTTCAAGTTCGATTAACTCTCAGAACGTCGCAACTATTTTAATGCATGAAGTTATGCCTATTCCATTGTTCGGGCAAGGTCACTTTGTTTGTGACAGCCCTGGCTAGATGGCTTAAAAGATATGGTGCGTTCTAGCAATGTACCAAAGAGAATTTTCAAAAGTTGCAAAGTTCCCATGAAATATACTCGGTATTTTTTCTGCTCGTTTATTGCCAAACCTTCTTACAGTTAGATTCGATTTTTATGACATATGAAATATACGTCAATGAGTGCCGTAACTCTTGAATAAAGCAGTCGTTAATAGTTAAAAACATAGAGTAATAATCCCTAGTCCGACCGGAAATTTTCTAAGTGGAAACTTGCATGAGAATTTTCTCATTAAAGTTTCCAGAAATTGCGGAAATTTTTAGAATGTCCCACAACGTGCATCGCGGACTTTTTTTTCAGAAGTATTGGATTTAAAAGGTAATTTTGGTCAGAATAGGGGGTATTAGGCAAAACTCTGCGTAGAGGGCGCCTCTAGCACATACCGAGGGCCTACCCGAAACACGAAAGTTTCCTTATTTGCCTCTCTATCACTCTTGCATTTTTTTATTTTTATTTATTTAATATTATAAATTTCGATTTTCGCCTTTCGGGGTAGGCTTCTGTAAACAAACCGCCTTGATGCATCAATATCATAGTGAAAACTTCCCAAAAAACTGTTTATGTATAAGTTATTCTATGGTTTATGATATGTGATAGTGCTGCTCTCTGGCGGCAGAACATTGCAGTAATATTCCCTATTGTTATAACTCTCGGATAGTTTACAAGGTCGTGGCCTAAAAAAAAATTTATCATTTCTTTCAATACCTTTTGCGTCTGTGTATCTGAACTTAAGGAGAATATTTTGAAGATAATCTGTTTTGTTTTAAGAAAATGATTGTAGTTTTATCTTTTTTTGACATTATAAATAAAAGTATACGTAAGAAAAATATACCCATATTTTTTTTCTAAAGTAAGATGTCCCCTGTATAAAATCTCTAGGAAAATGATTTACATATTTAATTATTGTAGACGATACAAAGATAAAGATAGTTTATTATTCAAGTAGGCATATTACAATGCGCTTATGAACGTCAAATAAAGCTACACCGGCTCTAACCTTACACCTCCAATTCGAGAAGATTTAAATCCCCCCTCGATTGGAGGACGGTATCCCAATACGGACCGGCAAGAAACTCGGCGGAACATTCTTTTCCGTAGCCTAGGAGACTGCTTACCAGGCGGGCCGTATGCTTGTTTGCCACCGTAGTATTAAAAAAAAACCCACGTGATTGCCATATCTTCCGTTGAAATTTTCACACAGCGTGCCATATCTTTTGTTTCCTTCTCATTTCTTTTACTGACAACCTTTGGGTAGCCTTTGAGCAACTTGTGTGGGTTAAAATTATTAGGGATAGGCAGACATTGATTAAAAAAGGATTTCCTTATAAAAATCCAATCAATTTTATGCAACAAGTATGCAAATGATGTTGTTTTGATCTTCATTTTTGATCCAATTCATTGAAACACACAGCAAAAAGTAATATATATACACTTGTTCTATTTATTAATTACCTTGCTATGTGCTCTATACGCGAGCGCGAGCTCGAGCCGGCGACTCAAATATTTGGGCGCCACGCGCCTATCACTCAGAGTAAGGTTACTTCAGACGATACGGGAGACGGGAGCTGAGATTTAAATATTTTAGGTGAATATATCTGTCTCGCTAACGCAAGCGGCTCCTAAAACTAGTGCGATAAGGACAACGCTAGGTTAGGCGAAAAATCTCAAAAAACGATGTTTCGTACTTGACTGTTTTCTCCTCCGAAACTTAACCAAATATAACGACATTTTGAGATCTAAATGGTAATTAAATCATCTGTGTCATACTGTTTTGCTTTTTAGGCTAATTGATGTCAGTTTTGAATACCATGCTTCTTTTTGCGGCCTAGTCAATTTTTGAGAATATTTGAAGTGCACTAGCGCCCTAAGAAACAAAAAAAAAGACGTGTGGCACTCGGGGACTGCCGCGGTAAAGCTATTGCATAGCATTTTGTATCAACTTATGCAATTATAATTATTTATTTATTTTATTTATGCAGTATTTCTTTTTCTTTGATATTAATACCACCATAACCAACCACCAGTAAACCAGTATAACGATATGATCTCAGTTGATAGGGATCTCGAGGTTTCACTTCTGATGGTTTTTCGGAAAAGACAAGTACGCTTGACAAGAGATAATGTAAACACTGGTAATTCGTAGTTACTCCTGGTATTTATATATTCCAATCGTTCACCGAGCGCACGACTCAAGATAACCAATATAAAAGTGTGAACCTTGTTTATTCATAGTTACGATACGTATACGGATTCACTTATATTGGACAAGTTGTAAGTCATGGGAATAAGCGCCTTCAACGGCGGTCTTTATTAGGTAGCGTCAGGAAACAAATATTTATAAAATATATATGAAATTAAAATAAATAGGCACTTTATTTATTTTATGGAAAACAATTTTTTTTTTCGCTAACACAAATAAAATATGTAAAACTGTATGTATTTTATATGTAAAACCGATAGTTTATCTATACAATTAAAAAAAATATGCGGAGAGGGCGGTATAAAAAGGAAAATTATAATGTATGGAGAAAAAAAATTGTATCAAAAACGAAACCGAGCATCATTTTTAATTTTCACAATTCAATCGCTAGGCATTTCCACAGCTGCAGCTCGTTTTAAAATAGAAATAAGTGAAAGTTTTTTCTCTAAACATTATAGTTTTCATTTTTTTAACGTTAATACTCATTTTGAAGTTATATTTTTTTTAATCATTCCCTATCGAAGGCGAAATTAGCAATGTCCCACTTTTCTCGATTTGAGACGGCAGCGTGCCCTTACATTAGAATGTTCAATTTAAAGTATTCGTTCTGATTTTCATCGTTTTCATTTTCATCACCTTAGTTGCTCTACAAAGAGGACAAATTAAAACAAATACTCAAACGGTAAATACGTAGTTAGGGAGTTTCGTTCTGTTTATAATCAGCAGTTCCACTACACTAATTGCCAGTTTTTGGATGAAAATGCTTAATTTGTAGACAAACAATACAAAAATCACTATATGTGTACCTATAAGATTTTAAGTGTTCCCTCAATTCTTCATGGATTCCATCATTAGAACTTTGAACCCGGGACGGGACCATCGGCTTTATAGGCAGGGTCACTGCCCACTAGGCCAGACCAGTCATCATACATTTTACTTGACAAATAGAGATGATTATTATTTATTTCTTTTGTTTATGATAAAAGGTTAAATTTGATTGATCTAATATCTGTTCTAAATATTTTTTACACAGTTTTCAACATACATAAATACATCTTAAAACTACACTATAACTCGCATATTAAAATTGTAAATCCGAGCTCTCGTTAAAAATGTTGTCCATAGTTTTCCTATTGTTGTACAAGTACTATTTAGTAATTTTTGATGGACTATTCCCGATATTTGGGTTTCAAGTTAATGCAAGATATTGTTTTAACAATACTATCAGAAAAACTGGATTTTTGGTTAACAACCGGTTATTCGTAAGGTGACTGTGGGACTTATTGTGGTTTAGGCGTTTTGCCTACACCGTGATCACGACACGCTGTACGCAAAACGCCTAAACCACAATAAGTACAATAAATGTTCCGAAATAAAAAATACGTACGGACTGATATGGCTGCAATGATTTTAATCTTCAAAACTGTCAAGAAAATATGACTACAACCGTATTATAAAATTCAAGAGGAGTAAAAAGGGTAATAATATGTGTCATAGGTATAATAATATAACATATGAAGGCGATGATCATGGGTTCGAATCCCGGTAGGGGCATTTGCTTGTATAATCTACACAGATATTTGTTCCTCCAGTCATGTTTGTTTTTTATGTATTTATCTATATAAGTTTGTATATGTCGTCGCCTAGCACCAATAGTAAAAGCTAAGCTATGCTTAGTTTGCGGCCAATATTTATTTATTTATTTACTTAATAGGTATTTTCTTATTTGTATTTTCGGTTACATAGTGCTGAGGATGAAGAACATATTTTTTTAGTAGTTTCGAGATTAAAATTGTTAATAAACACAAAACACAAACATCATGCGCAATGTTGTAAAGATGCATATCTGTAGTAACCTTATAAAATCGTAATAAATAATATTGAAGCCATTTAACAGTTGGTAACCTCTGATTCAAGGAGATTCGGCATATGACGGACTTGCCTGGTGCATAGTAGACGGACTTTCCAACTTAGCAAAATTTTAATGTGATGAATGATGGAACGTATAATTACAAAACTATGCCAATATCTGATAATCTGATAGCTGATATCTGATCGGCATATGACGGACTTGCCTGGTGCATAGTAGACGGACTTTCCAACTTAGCAAAATTTTAATGTGATGAATGATGGAACGTATAATTACAAAACTAAGCCAATATCTGATAATTTAAACACATAATAAAGATTGCCGGGTCTTATATTACTTACGTAGTCAATTTCTGGTGCAAAATCTTGGCACAAACTATTTTTAACAATTTTATTTGCAGAGACTGTCGCACTATCACTTCGAGTTCCATACACGTAATGACTTGTTTACGCGGATTGCTCTGAAGTTCGTTGTCACAGCGCCATCTGTTTTAGAGTGAGGGAACTAGCACGAAAAACTGACTTATAAACTCGACGCCAAAGCGGCAAACGCTTTCTAATTCAAAAGTTATAATGTGTTGACGGACTTGCCTTGTAGACGGTCTTGCCCACAGTGACCTTATATTAAAATAAAAACCGGTTACATTCTATAGTTTCAAGGAATAGGAGCACATGATTTAAAAAGTTGCATTATTTATAAAAAAAATTGCTGACTCGGGCATGCATGCACTGCATGAAGCGGGCATGCCTACTTGATACTCGGATAAACGTGTTTCTCACATGGGTAATGCATTATTTAGCTGTCGCGCTCACTCAATAACAAGGAAATTTTTAATTTTATTTAGAAAAAATATGTTTTCAAATGTTATAATAGTACTTACGAATGAAAAGTGATACCGTGAGCTTTGTTTTTGTGCTTGGAGCTATTGAAGCACTGGAAAAAGGCGCAACACGGCATTCTTTGGCAATATTTTATCGAATTTGATGACAATGTTGACACTTCAGCGTCACCCATACGACTAATTCAATATAGGTCCCGGAACCTATATTTTGTGGCTCACGATCGACCGCCTGGTACCTCATCTACCCCTATTACGTACATCAATGATACATACAGATTACTATAAACAGCTGCTTATGTATTTGTCCGATTTCGGAGCAGCTCGTCTCGATTCGTGCGAGTTTCGTAGAGTAGTACCATAGAAATAGGATAGTATAGAACGACTGTCAAACTTCAAAAGTGTGACCAAAAATGAAATGCAAGTGTGTGCGTAAATTGTCTATGTGCGAACAAAAATAGTGATGTCATGTTACAACATATTAATAATCTATCGATGTTTAACTGCTTTATCGACTACTTTTTCAAATGTGTTTGTTTTTATAAAAAATGTAATAGGTATGAGTATTATTACTACTATTAGACCTTATTAGCGCCTTTAGTACCTTTAATTTTCTTGGTCACAATGGTCAAATATATATTGTTACTTATTTTACAGTACATATGGAGCTACTTTACCGCACTAGTGCGATAATTAGCACATTACGTAACTATATCGAACATTTTAAGGGCCATATGTATTGTAATACATTTGCGAATAGTTAATTCGAAACTCGTGTCGACTTAAAATCGTATCGCCACTCATTGCGATTTTTTATTTTTCTCACCTGGTTTGGTGTTCTGGGACGTTTACTTACTTACTACTTACTCCGTTGGCTCAGCGACCCAAAATGAGACTTGGCCTCCGACACAAGACAGCGCCACTTTTCTCGGTCCTGTGCGACCTCTCGCCAATTGTCGACTCGAAGCTCGCGCAGATCCGCCTCCACCATGTCGCTCCAGCGATACCTAGGGCGTCCGATAGGACGTCCTGCTAGGCGACCCAGGTACGCTCTTTTTACGTTTTTTCGTTTTTACTTGACTAAATTACTAACGTAGTCCGATCAAGCATTATGGAACCCGGCGCTGTCGGTAAAGCAGGTGACTCGCGTTGATAAAGCAGGTTTCTGTCGTATGCGGGTGTGAGTGGTGTAACATGTGCAATGTCGTTAACACAAACACATGCTAAGTGTTAACAGTAGGCGCAAATAGTTGACTTACCAAAGAAAATTTGAAATTCGCGCCTTTTCCGCCTGACAAGTTGGGTTGGGTGTGTATACGCTGTCTTGTGTTTCCTTGTGTTAGCGGCAAAGCCGTGGAAAAGTGGTTAAAATGTAAGTAATGTGTTGGAAAGTGAAGTTTAAATTTATCGCTGAACATGTGCATCTTCAAAAAAGGTATTATAACAATCGTTATTATTTTACGTCGGTTATAAAGGTTAATATCTTAATGATGTCTTGTGAACAACTAATTCCATACCTACTAATATACCGACAAGTTATCGATACAGTCATATGAACATTTTGTCAAGCCCTAGCGTAAAGTAACAGTTTAGGTTTTTACACAAAATATTCTAAATTATTGACTAATATCATGAAATATTAACACACAATTGAAGAAAAACTTATAATGAACTGTATAAATTGGCTTTTTACACTTTTTATGCTGTTAATTTGATATAATATCGTTACGAAAATTTCGCTACGATTATCATAATTACCTGTGAAATGAGTATTTCCCTGGGTTTTTTGGCCCTGAAACACAACAATCCGGCACACAACATGACACCATCTTCACTAAATGACTTACTTAATATTTATTTTTGATTTTGATTCTCGTATATTTTTAACGTTAAAAAATACGGCAATATGATTTTGGCCGCCTCGGCCGCCTTCGAATTCAAAAAATGGTTACGTTTTCTCATATGTAGTCTGCCTCTTTCACACTCGTGGCTTGTTCATATACGTGATGGCTTCCCTTTCGCACACTTCATCTGTCTGTCAAGCGAAGCGTATGACAAGTCTCTGAGTAGTACAATACGTCTAATCGCACGCACACAACGCCGTGTCGAAGACTGCCGAACTGAAACGACGTTAGACGAAGTGGGGAGCGTGAGGTTTTTTCGTTACGGAATTTCTGGATTCGGTCCCCGCGCTCAAGGCCCGCGATAGAAGCTATGCAATAGCTTAAAAATGCAAAACCGTCCAACACAGATATTAATAGTAATAATATGTGTTGAACAAATCATTGCTCTAGCTTCAAAAACCATGTTACGGAGGAAACAGTCGAGTACGACTCCTATTGCTACCTCTACGCGCTGCTATAGTTACCTCTACGCGTTACTGCTGCAGTATTATTATGTCAATTTCATTTTTGCTGTCCGTATTTTTGACATTTTCGGTAGCAATGCAGTCAGCAGTAATGTCGCGCTGCAATGGCAGCTGTAATGTTGCCGAATATCTTCAATTATCTTCAAAATACTAACAGGGTCGTAAATTAGCTTTAACACATTCACTGCCAGGAACCCACCTGGTGGGCGCTCGTGAACTTTGTTCAGATGCCGGACAACCCGCCGTTTTTTGTCTGGCAGTGAATGTGTTAATAGATGGCCTTAAGCCTTAAGGTACAGTTCGGAAGCTATGCTACACCAATATAGCAGCGCGACATTAATACCGACTGCATGCCTGCCGCAAATATCAAATATACGGCCATTAAACACGAGTTTGACATTGAACATTCTAACAAAAATAAATGTCATAATGACGGAGGGACAAACGATTATCAATGACTTGCCAAATCACGACGGTCACTCGCTATCATGCGACCAACTATTTATTTACCATTCATTACCCTCAGATGTACTTGACTTAAATAGTGACCAATTTTTAACACTAAACTTAAACGTCTGTTTACAGAAAAAGTATCCTACAGCATCGACGAATTTATAAATACCTGATGAGGTCGTTGACTTCGGCATCGTAAATCGAGCGAAATTTTAATAATGTTAATAATATTAAATTAAAAATGTTTTGTTTAAAAATGTTATGGAATGTTTCAATTATTTAATGAACACATTAACTTAAACATAATTGTTTTGTTAAAATGAGTTTTTAGGTTTTTACCAATATAGATCTGTATTCTGTATTTTGACAAACGTTTATGAATAATGCCATTAGACAATACTGCAGCAATCATGCAGTATCTCTTTGTTTTAAGTGAGGTCCCCACTGAAAACCAGCGTCATTGATTACCGCGGCACTATCCTTTAATCTACGTTAGCGTCCAATGCGTTTCTTTATGTATGCATTATGCATGTCTTCTTTTCTTTATGTATAAGTTGTGGCGCTAAATGAATGTATTTTCTTTCTTTCTTCCATGCTAGTGTAGTGGTACCTTCAGCCACCACACTGACTGGCGCCCGACACTACTGGTGCCGTCTGAACCCGAATGGTACCTTTAGTCCTCGACTCGCCCATGCTTAGCATGCATTGGAATTACACCCGACGTCTGATGGTCGCCAACCTTTTAATAAAATAAAGTTGTAATATAATATAAGTCAAGAGGGCACATGATTAATTTTTAATATAGGTTCGACCTTCCTACTTCCTTTAGGGGTAGGTATACACATTATTCAGTATGATTAAAATGAAAGGGAACCACCATTTGTCCATACAAATGTAGTCCCCATTTTCTTCTCTGAATACATACTATACTAAATTGGACTAACGGTAATAATGATAGTTACAGTGTTGACAAGATTACTAGTAGAAATTAAAATTACATAAATAATATTACCATTAAAAATGTTTTTTTTCAGGCAGGTTATATTACAATATGTATTAAATTGTTGTCTGGAAAAGATAGCTTTTTAGCGATAAGACCGCCTGTTGTTTACCTCTTAACTTGTGTTGCTGTTTGCTTCCTTTTCTTACGGTGTGGCAATAACTACTCATAATTACTCATTTGATTTAATTTATTTAAAACCACATGCAAGTTTAAAAATATATTTTCCTACTCCTCTACTGTTATCTGTCATTTATGCATTCATTAACACGAATATAAGAACATACATAAAAGATTTCAAGAAAAGTCTATATTGTCTATTCCTCATAAAAGCTCTTGTGCTTTTATAAGCTATAATGTTACTGCGATTAATGGCTACCAACCTAACAAAACCAAAACGAATACAGTTTTAAACTAAGTGCATTGATGCCAACTTACAAAATATTCATTTGGTTGCATAGTAAAAATAATTACTTCATAAGTCAGAAACACGCATGTGACACCCGTAATATAGCAACACCCATAGACTACGAAGACCGCTTAGCGTTACTTGTTAGTCTCCGTAGGCTACGGTGGCCAAAATTGAGAAAAAACTGTCCAAAAAATTTATTTAGCAAGTAGCAAGTACCAGGGCCTCATGAGTTACGAGGAGGTGTCGCCGACCGGCCGGCCGCGGCCCGGGGCGGGCTGGGCGCGTAACAAGGTATGCTCGCGCGTCTTGGCTATATACTTTTGCTGTAATTTGTTTACCTAAATTAAGATTTATTTTTGTTGACTCGTAGGAAAAATATTGTATGCAACGTTGTATAAGTAGGTCAAAAAATTCTCGTGGCGTATTCCTTTACAATGTTCGCCTACGCCTTCGGCTCCGGCTCACATTGTAACTCACGCCACTCGCCTTTTTTGACCCTTCTTATACAACTGTTGCATAAAATACTATAGAAATTGGTAAAACCTTACTTTTGAAAGTGGAGCGGGCTCAACGTGCTGTATTAAAGGTTATGACAAAAAAACCCTTTTTATATCCTACTTCTAAACTATATCAGGAATGCAAACTATTAACAGTAAGAGGTTTATTTATTAGACAGGTCATTATAAGGAAACATAAAACCCTTGAATTTATAGAGAATGGTACTTCGAATAGGCGTCGTAGAGACCATGTTTGTGAGGTTCATAATTTCCGCCTGATACTAGCAGGACGGCTTTTTCACTATCTGAGCCCAAAATTATATAACAAAATAAATAGGCTACTTGGAATTTATAAATTGACATTTAGAGAATGCAAATTGAAAGTAACAAACTGGCTGGTCACTTTGACATATGAAGAAATTGAGGATCTCCTTTCAGCTCATACATACACACACACACACCCACACTCACATAACACACGTATTATAAACTAAATTAGGCATGCACACTACCCTATTTTCATCATTTTTTCTTTTTTACTTTTATGTACCTCATAAATTATCATTGTCAGTCACTTTTTTAGTGTAACTATATAATTTCAACTTGTATTTCCGGGGTGAGGGCCTGGAGATCTGTAATACAGGTCTAACCTAGTTCAGACTCCAGTCCCTCGCAAAGGTAAAAATAAAAACTTAATTTTATTTTGTAAAATTATCTTTTGTGAGGTTAAATAAAAACATTTTATTATAATTATTATTATTATACCTATCTCCTTGGATTTCACGGGCCTATAAATCCCGGTCTTTTGAAAGGCTTGCGTGGGGATATAGATACAACACGTAGAGGCCCCTTGGAGAGCTTTAATGTCATGTTATTATTATTATTATTTATTCATAGTCTGATGTTTGAAGCTGACTGTACATCTCTGTATCAGTAAGTAGACAAAGAGAATTGAGTATAGAGGCGTATTGTCAAAGTAAATTTTGTAGTCAATTTAATTTACTGCCATCTTTCGACACAGGGCTAAAACTCTTAGAGAAAAATGACATGTGGCTATTTGACCCATGTTCTTTCAAGTTCTCCCAAGTTTTAAATATCAAACGGTTTCTCCATCTACTCGAGTATAGGCCAAAGGTATATCAATATCACCATTTATTCGGACATAATTTTTTCTTGATTTATCGAAGCACGATTTTATATTAGACTTGATTTATCTTATATAGAATTATATTTATCTTTGGTTAAGACGACACCTAGCTTCGATGTTTACTTTACATGATAAGTAATTACTTTACTTTTTAGATAATTATCTACATGATGAAACAGGAGCCAGTCCTCTCATCTTATTAATAGTCTAAGTGACATTGAATTTATTTAAATAAATTCGAAAGACGATTACAAATGGCCTTCAAGTAATGAAGTTTAATTTACCAGTCTATCTTTGAGATTAGTGTTTAAACATATTAATAATTATTTATGATCGCGGTGGTGGCCGAGTGGATATGACGTCCGACTTTCAACCCGGAGGTCGCGCGTTCAAATCCTAGCTCGTACCTTTGAGTTTTTGGAAACTTATGTACGGAAATATCATTTGATATTCACTACTAGCTTTTCGGCGAAGGAAAGCATCGTGAGGAAAGCTGCATAACATCTGCAAAGAAATTCAAAGGTATATGTGAAGTCCCCAATCTGCATTGGGCTAGCGTGGGAACTATAGCCCAAGCGCTTTCGCGCATGAGGGGGACGTATAGGCTGAATTATTATTATATTATATTATTATTATGATCTATAACGACGCATGCGCATATCCGACAATCAAGGAAGATTTTATTACCTAGGTACATTTGGGTCAAAAACGTTTGGGAAAACCGATTTATTTTCTGTGGACGTTACAAAAGTTAATATTTGGACTTTCACAAATTTAAGGATTTTATAAGGATTTCCTATAATGGTTAAGTACGAAAATAAGACTTTAAAGTCAGTTTATAATGATGTCCACAGAAAAGTTGCTTAACCTTAACTCATACCAATAGGTAGTTATTTGTTTTACAAGGGGGCAAAGTTGTCGTTTAACCGCTCGTACTAATATTGATACCCGAGCAAGCGAAAGATTTTGAAATAGAACCACAAGCGTAGCGAGTGGTTTGCGAAGAGAAATTTTGAGCGTTGCGAGAGTTTCAAGCCACGAGGGTTAAACAAATTTTACCACCGAGTGAAACACATAAATTTTACTGACTGAAAATACTAACTGTTTATATAATTTATATGAATGAATGAATTCTACCATCCAACGAAAACAACTCAAAATTTGCATTAGATTACTTTGTCCACATGTGGATAAAATGCAATTTTCTCATCAGTTTTTGAATAATCAAGAGAGCCTTTACCAGCTGGTGTAATGAAAAAACTTTAAAGGGCATTGATTATTTAATTTTAGGGGTGAAGAAGGTCGAGCCAAATCACACTAAATCAGAGGCGACGAAATTCGGTCATGGCAGATATACTTAATCTAATCAAATGCGTACATACTTGTGTATAGGTAACAGCACAAAAGGACGAAATGAAAAAAAAACAGGAAACCAAGTAACGTTCATTTTGGAAATGGAAAATTTTGATTCCCTTTAAAAAAATATGAGAATTGGTCCATTTTTTTCTAATTTCGCAATTTTTAACTAGAGTCAGACCAAGATAAGTTGGCAGTGATTTTGGTAGCCTGTGCAAGTGTTAAGTAAAAGTCATCATCATCATATCATAATGATACCTTTATCGTCCACTGCTAAGCATAGGCCTCTCTTCTAGTACGCCACTTATCCCGGTCCCGAGCTAATCTCATCCAGAAGTGACCCGCAATCTTCCGAATGTCGTCCACCCAACGAGCCAACGGACGCTTCTTTCATCCGAAAGCGGCCACCATTCCATAAACATTTTAGTCTACCTGCCATCACTCTGCCTAGCAACAATAACGTCATAATTTTATAGAAGTCTGAAAATAACACTTGCACTGTCAAAAATACTAATCTATGGTCAAAATCGCTGCTAACTTATTTTGATCTGACTATATACCTTATCATACAATGTATGTATGTATGTTACTTTATTGAACATAAACAGGTTAACATAAAACAGACAAAACGAAACAAAAAAATGTTATGTACAAATGTGAACTTATCCCTAAAAGGGATCTCTTCCAGCTAATCTTCTTCTTCTTTTGGCGTTGAAACTCTAGGTCCATGGGGTCCCAGCGCGCATAAGTTTTTTGGAGAAATCCCGAAACGTCTGGTTGACGTAACTGGTGACCGAAGAGCTGGCGGCTTCCTCGCACAACGTATCAGTATTGCGATACAACGAGGAAATGCCGCCAGCATCCTTGGTACAATGCCTCAAGGGCCTATTTTAGTTATAAGCTAGTTATAGTAATCATCTGTATATATCCATTATGTATATTGTTATTATCAATAAATATTCTTTTATCTTCTTGATAGTATTTTGTTATCCCCGATGTCAAAGCACTCATGACTTAGTATCTAGTGTCTAACTAATGTTTATAGAGGCGTAGGATCGCAAACCGCAATGAACCGCGACCTTGGCACGTGGATCGAATCTTTAGATTGCTCTTCTTGGGTCTAGGATTATGTGTCCTGGGGACACTTTCTTTTTTAAATATTTTTTTGTTTCTTATGCTCTGAAAATGGGTCGTTGTTGTTCTAAAAAGTGTGCATAAAATGATACGTTTCTGCACTAGAGCACTGTACTTTCTAAGTACGTGTTTTTCTTTTTTTAATGATAAGTTGTACAGTTTCCATTTCGATAATTAACTCCCCATTCCATAAATAACGATATTTTTACCTAAATTGTTAATTGAAAATACCCTCAAGAAATAGGTAGGTAGGTAGGTATAGGTATTATTTTCAGAGGTTGTGCAATGAAGAGGATTTGTATTGTATTGTATTGTATTGTACCTACTACTAAAGTTTATACTTAGCCGTGTTTTTTTAACATGTCTTTTACTTTCCTCGTATTAGAAATGAAAACTAGAGTGTTTAACTCGGGTGAAAGGCAACATTTCAGTCTCGGACTGGCGCTCGAAAGCACCTCGATAGAAATGGATGCCTTGGTTAACAATCTACGTTGTCTCATTTTTATCATTTTATCTTGTTATTTTCCCACCTTGTAGTTACTTTCCGATTTTCCTCCCCTTTTTATTATGCACTAGCTTTTGCCCGCGACTCCGTCTGTGTGAAATTAATAATTTAGGTAGCTTATTTTTTATCCAATCTGCTTTTTATTGCTTCCATATACACACTTCCATCCCTTTTTTTAATCAAAAATGCATAAACATATTCCTTATTTCTCATGAAAGGTTTAATGATAAAAGTCTTTTTAAATAAATTATTCATTCCTTTTACTAACTTCCAGTGACTTCCACTCCCCTTTTTACACCTTTACCGGATGATTGCAACGATAGAAATTATTATATAGGTATGTATCCTTCCTCACAACTCAAACCATACTATATATCATCTAAATCGGTTCAATGTCCACTATATCCATACTGAATATCACCTACGTATCTTTAGGTATTTAAATAAAAGTAAACAAACAATTTGTAAATTTTTGGGTAGTTTTAATATATATTGGTAAACCAACCAAATTCAAAACCGCCTGGATCTGTCACTGAACGACCTGACTTTAAACCTACATTATTTAATCATGTAATGTTTAAATCTACCCTCAACTGGCTTAAGGAGCCATTTGAGGGTAGATTTTGTTTACCTTTTTTAATCACATACAAATACAGAGTTATAAATCGGTTCAATTGTTATTGATTTCCCATACAAGTCTCTACACCCCTTTTCACCCTCTCTGGGATGATTTCTGGGATAAAAACTATCCGATGTGCTAAGCTACCTTGCACTCAAACTGTCTCTTAACTAATTTTCAACTAAACCGGCTCAGGTTGAAGACGTAACAGACAGACATACACACTTTCGCATTTTATAATATTGATTACGGATTACGGATTTGGCAATTTTGTCATTTTAGACATTTCACTTATCGTACAGCGTAATTAATACGTATTATACGTATTTCTGATGAATATACATAACGCCACAGAAATAATAGAAAAAGCTATGTAAAAAATAATAAAAAATAAAAATATTTAGATCGTTCTAGCCCCAAACTAAGCAAACCTTGTACTATGGGTACTAGGCGACGATATATACATAGAAAACACCCATGACTCAGGAACAAATATTTGTGATCATCACACAAATAAATACCCTTACCGGGATTCGAATCAGGGACCATCATTATAGCTGTCTAGAAAACATCCATGACTTTGCGTCTAGTTTGCGTGTAGTGTTCCTGCCGGTGAGTAAGGTTGCCAGAGCTCAACGAGGGTGCGGAGTGTTAGGGTTGGCAAAGCGCATGTAACTCCTCTGAAAATGCACTCGTCCATAGGCTACGGAGCGGGGATCGAAACCGGTTTTCTGCAAAAACTTCGAAATAACCATATATTTCGGTTTATTTTCTCCAAATTCCAAAATCCAAAATTTTTACCCCAAAAGACTCAGTTGTGTTTTTAGAAAACGATTTCATATAATTAGATTTCCCGATTAGAAATGAAATAATTAACAAATAACGAAAAAATACCGTTTTCGTTCCCATACGAAAAATACCGGTTTCCGATCCCTGCTACAGAGACTGCTTACCATCAGGCGGGCTATATCTTTGCCACCAACGTAGTATAAAAAAAAAGTACCAGACGCACTATCCCAAAGCGCATACAATCTCTAAGATCTAAAAATTTTGAAACTGCCGACGCAATATTAAATAAGAGTAGGCGCTGTATTGCGTTAAATAGCCTGCAGCGGTTCGTGTTACCTAGCCGGGTTAAAGTGGAGTTTTTTTGTCAACTTGGACGAGTTATATATAAGAACCATTGCCATGGGCGTTATTAGAATTTGTATTTTAATAGGCCGTAACAAACTCTTGTGAGAGTTGTGACATGTCTTAAGATGGAAACTTTGCGATCCTAGCGAAATAACTAGAGATGAAACGAATATTCGGTCACTATTCGGTATCCGGCCTATTCGGCCACAATTTCAGTATTCGGCCGAATACCGAATAGTGGCATAGTAAACTAGGGGTTAAAAAAGTACCAAACTACAAGTAATCAATCATTGAATCAGTATAATCTTTCAGACTACTTTATATTCATAGATAGTACAAAAACATGAGAAAAATAATACATAATATTTTTTTTTTCACACACGACGAAAATTCAATACGTACAGCGTGCAGAATAAGCGCAACAGGGATCGGAAACCGGTATTTTTTATATGGGAACGAAAACGGTATTTTTTCATTATTTGTTAATTATTTCATTTCTAATTGTGCAATCTAATAATACGAAGTCGTTATCTAAAAACACAACCGAGTCCTATATTTGGAGTATAAAATAAACCGAAATATATGTTTATTTTAAAGTTTTTCCAAAAAACCGGTTCCGATCCCTGAAGCGCAATTTCAATCAAAGACTGCCTACAGCGAGAAACAAGTTGCAACTTGCACAGCGCACGCATTCGCGCGTTCGAATTTACTTAATTTTAGGTAAAGCTATTCGGCGGATGGCTCCGCCGGATATTCGGTATTCGGCCAAGCCGACTATTCGTTGCATCTCTAGAAATAACGGCACTTTTTCTATGAAATTCCATTTCGGGAGGAAACGTCTTCCACTTACTAAATCTTAACAAATCATTTTGATTTTGATGTTAATCGCTTCAGCATAATATATTCTAGGTTTATAGCATTCAATTAAAAAATAATAATGTTTTGCAAATTTTGAGAACAAGGAATGCCTATAAACCTAGTTTTTCATTGTGTCAATTACATACTAAAAAATCATGGAGAATTTAAAATATTTAGAAGAGGTAAAACTGTCTAACCACAAAAGCTGGTTTTCAATCTGTACTTGATGTTTATGTTAAATATGGTGTGTTTTGTTCCGACCATTACCCTTTAATAATCGAATATCGTGTAGTGAAATCTAAGCTTTGTGATTACAATTTAAAACCGGGTAGTAAACAAATAGTATGGGGCGAGCGTACACATATTGAAGTCGATAAATACACGAATAAATGTAATGAATTATTAAAATTAATAGATTTTCCTGCTGATCTCGCAGCTTGTTGTGACCACTCCTGTAACAACTCTGACCATGTCGTGATCTTAGATGACCTGTATCATAAAATAACTAACGCACTGAGCGAGGCATCCTTACAGAGTAAGGAAGTCACTTGCAGTTCCAGGTCGAGTAGGGTTATAGGGTGGAACAAACATGTTAGTCAGGCGCACAGGGAGGCCAGGCTTTGTTTCCAAAACTGGGTGTCGTGTGGTAAGCCTAATACGGGACGTACTTTTGACGCGATGTGCACAAGTCGCAAAATATTTAAGTCCAGGCTTAGGTGGGTTCAAAACCACCAGGAACAAATTAAAATGGATTTACTTACTTCGCATCACAGTAAAAACAATTTCAGCAGCTTTTGGAAACTCGCAAAAAAAATGGAAGCACGGCCGGGACTCTCTGTCACGGTGGAAGGCATTTCAAACGCTAAGGATATTGCGAATATGTTCAAAGAGTATTTTAGCGTAAAGACATCCTGTAGTGGGAATATGGACCTGCAAGTGCCAGACGATAGAACTGGGAATGACTTTCAAGTTCGCTTTAGTGCGAAAGACATCACTAAAGTTTTAAAGGAAATGAAAAGAGGAAAGTCTCCCGGTCATGACTACTTAAGCGTCGAGCATCTGCAGTTTGCTGGTCCACACTTGCCCAGATGCCTATCAATGCTCTTTAACCTATGTATTAGTCATTCGTATTTGCCCGAAAGTATGATGAAAACGTTAGTAGTTCCTATCATCAAAAATAAAACTGGTGATATATCCGATAAAACGAATTACTGGCCTATTTCTCTGGCAACCATTATAGCTAGAGTGTTTGACGGCCTGCTTAGTGTGCAATTGGACAAGTGTTTGCAGATACATGACGCTCAGTTCGGTTTTCGTGCAGGCCTTTCCACAGAGAGCGCAATCACATGTCTAAAGCAGACTGTCGAGTATTATACAAGAAGAAAAACGCCTATATATGCGTGCTTTTTGGATCTTTCCAAAGCTTTTGATCTTGTCAATTACGACCTACTTTGGAAAAAGCTTGACAAGATCAAGTTTTCCAAGGAGCTAACACGTATATTTAGGTGTTGGTATGGTGGCCAGAGAAACAGTGTCCGGTGGGGCAACGCACTTTCGGACGAGTACGGATTGCAATGCGGTGTAAGGCAAGGGGGCCTAACCTCCCCGAAATTATTTAATTTATATATTAATGACCTAATCGAGGGACTCAGCAGCACGCATGTCGGATGCCATGTTGACAGAGTCTGTTTCAATAATATAAGTTATGCGGATGATATGGTGTTGCTGAGCCCGTCGATAGGGGGATTGAAAATACTTATCGACATTTGCGAATCGTACGCCCGTGACCATAAGTTAAAATACAATGCGCTCAAAAGCGAATATATGGTTTTTAAAGCGGGAACCAAAAGCCCAACGTATGTCCCTCCCATTCTTCTTGATGGACAGGAACTAAATAGGGTGAGGTCTTTTAAATATCTTGGACATTTGGTTACCGAAGATCTGCGTGATGATGCAGACATTGAGAGGGAACGCAGAGCTTTAGCGATGAGAGCAAACATGATTGCGCGCAGGTTCAGCCGATGTACAGCCCAAGTAAAGATAACCTTATTTAAAGCGTACTGTACATCGCTGTACACATGTAGCCTATGGACAAGGTACACCCAGCGATCGCTAAATGCTCTGCGGGTCCAATACAACGATGCCTTCAGGATGCTGTTGCGGCTGCCGCGATACTGTAGCGCGTCCGGGATGTTTGCGGATGCGAGCGTGGACGGTTTCTACGCCACGCTCCGCAAGCGTTGCGCCGCGATGCTTAGCAGGGTGCGTGACAGCCGCCACAGCCTCCTGGCCACAGTGGCAAATAGATGGGACAGTGGCCTTTTGAGGCACTGGTCCTCCCTGCATGTCAGTTTTAACAGGAAATTTAATTTAATGTAATGTTTGTTATTATTTATTAATATTTAATTTTAATTTTTTATTTATTCAAGTCTAATAGTATTTAATTTATATAATTGTATGTTAATGTTATTTAATTTTAGTTCTAATTAATTAACTTTATAAATTATGGATTGTCAATTGTCTGAAATAAATGAATTTTAATTTTAATTTTTAAAACGTTCAGTTCAGTTAAGCTCGGGATCTTTATACGGAAAATTTTAAATTTCACTAAAAACTTAAAATATTTCTACGGTTCAACGCGCGTTCCCAGTCCGCAGCGAGCTCGGCCAAATTTCACCCTCCCATACAAAAAAACGGAGATTCGTTCACATTTTAAAGCTACGAGTTGAATTGTAATGTAACCTTGCACATATAATGACATGAGGTATATTTATGCCTGTAATTAGCTCCAGCTTACAAAAAAAAAGGAGCAAAAACAAGTTTTGTATGACAAATTTAAATTCACTATGGCATCTGAAGCTACATAAACTAATTACAGGCATAGATTTAACAAATAAATTAATAATAATAAAAAAGCCTTTTATTTCTTCCAGAAATGCTAGTTTATAAAGTTAGTTACTTTTGTTAGTACAGTCAGCATCAAAAGTAGCGGATGAAACAACGCGCCAAAAGTATCTGACATTCCGGATAACTTTTCGAAATATAGATAAATTTCTTCAATTCGCGCTCAAAAGTATATCTTTTACAGACTTAGTTGTTCTATATTAAAGACATCGCTTTTTGTTAAGCTGTTACAGAATGCTGTAGATACTTATGAAACCTTATTTGATCCGCTACTTTTGATGCTGACTGTACCTATCAAAAAAGAGATTATAGTGTAATTTATTATTCTGTAAGAAACCCTCTGCAGGTAAAGGCCTCCTCAAAGGTGAGCCATTTTTCTCTGGATTGTGCATAGATATACCTTATCTTATTTTTATTTATTTTATTTTATTCGGGATGCTTACCTACTGCCTAAAATACATAGGTTAATAGATTTATCAAAGTTTAAATGCAATCTAGCTAGTCGTTATGAGAGCGTAACTACGTTTGTATGGAGAACCCAGCTTACTGCGGACTCAGACCCAGCTCCGCGTTATGGAGTGAAACATGTGGAACAATCTTAGACTTTGACGACTAGTCTGACCTAGTAGGTAGTGACCCTGCCACAGAAATAGTAATTATTCCGTGGACCCTACCTATGAAGCCCTGGGTTCGAATCCCGGTAAGGGCATTTATTTGTGTGATGAGCACAAATATTTGATCCTGAGTCATGGGTGTTTTCTATGTATTTAAGACATTTAAGTATACGCCGTGTTTTTTTTATTTCCGTTAATTTCGAGGGTGCATTCCTGAGCTTAAATTAAGTAATTTTCTCAAAGACATCGGTATTCTACTCATAATTAAGTGCATTTCGGATATAATCAATAATTTATTTTTATCTTATAAGGCCGTTACGAGCGTTTACACTTGCCTTAGGCCCTGTTTAAATATTGATTAGTGCTTAGTACGAGTGTATACATTTGCTACTAACCGTAAGTACTATCTCGGACGATTGATGTTCGAAATGACATTGATATGTCACAGTTTTCAATTGTTTGGTTGAATTAAATGTAATGCCCGTGTTAAAACAACGCTATATGCAACATATTGATTTAAACCAACACGATTTTCGTTCATAGTTTTAAAACGAATACGGGACTTAATCGCGTAAACTTACGTTTATTATATGGCCTGACGTTTCGAACGTGACATTACGCTCGTGGTCACAGGCAGACTTATGCGATGTTGTAAAATTAAGAGGCTGTCAACACCCAATGTCCTTGATATTGATGTTACTTAAACAGTTTTTTAAGAAAGACTATTTGTTTTAGTCAAGTAAGAAAAATATATGTTCATATTAATTATATTTCAAAGACCGTGGTTGTATTCGATACATGATTGAACGAAATCGGCTCGATAGAAAATAATTGCAAAGATTGGTCTTAAAATCTCAATCAACGGTTCTATGTCTTTATTGTTTTGACTTATGGGTCTGCAATTAAAATCACAATTTCAAAACATTTATATCTAAACCGTGGTTGAGTAAAATATTACACTAATAATCCACTTTTTTTTATTTAAATATTTTTCTTATTATTCCCTTGCCCAGGCCCAGTAACATGCGACAGTGCTGTCTCATTTACTCCGATAGAAATAGACAGTGTGCGCGCTTTAGGTATTGACAGCCTCTTAAGAACCAAGCGGAACACATCTTCATGATGCATCGGGCTATGGAATGTCTCGATTAGGATCTGACAATGATGGGTGTAGTGTGGGCAGATGTTGTAATCGTTGTCTAAGTGTCGAGATACTGATTCTATTGTTTATTAGTACACAGAGCATTCGGTTTTCAAGTAAGATTTAATACAGTCGCCATTGGACATAGTCGGTGTCGGTGTAGTATGTATTATGAGTAACTATATGATTTAACATTGAGAAAAACAATTAGTAGAACCATTGAGAAATAAGAAGTAAGCATTAAGTGCTCACTCCATATATCAGTTTTGTTACCAAAACGCTTA
Organism: Cydia pomonella; assembly: GCF_033807575.1. Taxonomy (NCBI): domain Eukaryota; kingdom Metazoa; phylum Arthropoda; class Insecta; order Lepidoptera; family Tortricidae; genus Cydia; species Cydia pomonella. Next base: position 4,077,137 of record NC_084720.1, read on the forward strand.
TTATTTTCGTAGTCGACATCTAGTACCGCTATTTGACACTAGATATCGCGGGTGTCGCGACTGACGAAAATTGTATTTCTGAACAATTTACAACTACAATTTTGTAATTGTAGTATAAGGAGTTGAAAATAGAGGTCCGGTTAATCCGGTTATAATATTAGCTAAAAAATTTTGAGCATTAGACTTTTCTTTTGTCGCAACATCTATACATAGCGGTACCTACTGATAATTCCGCTACTCGATGCTAGATGTCGACTACGAAAATAATAAGCGTCTTGGTACCAAAACTGATGTATGGAGTGAGCATTCTATGCTTACTCCTTATTTCTATATGGCAGAACTCATCACTTTATCATTGCAAATGCATGCTGAGTTGGTTTGGTCGAACCTACAGAGTATAACTTCTAGATTGAATCTTCCAGATTGGTGGAATTGGATGAAATTCCTGAATACACAAGCTAAGCTGAACAAATGACATTGTTATCGTCTAAAACAGGTTCATTGACATTTCCCATGGTTGAATTTTGGGATTCAATTTGAAGATTGATGTTTAGGTACATTCAATTCAGACCCACCACCCTTTCGGATGCAGCCTCGTGACGGCAAGTTTTCAATATTAAAAATGGCGACCGCTGCATGCGCAGTTGTCGGAGAGCGTCCATTTCGAGGCATCTAGCCGCACGAGGCCGTTGTTATCAACTTTGGGATTAAAATAAAATAGTGATTGTAATATTAGTAACAAATGTATATACATATAGGTACACAAAAAATAACAATAACAAGGAACAGATCAATTTGGTCACTTTCTTATTTACATATTTATAATTATTTATAACACACCACACTGTAAATGTCCAATCCGCTTTTCTGACTTCCTCCTCAGTCTTTTTTTTATATCATAATTTACATCAAACACATACTGTTCGTAATCTTTAGTTGCTTTTCTAGTTAAATTACCTAATACATATGAAGTTGCCACAGTTTGTCTTGTCTATTAGGAGAACTAGGAACTTTACAATATCCTTAACATATAAAAATCTAAGTCATATTTTTAGTAATATTATCGAAATAATTCAGTTTGATACGTTCGCCATTCAACCTTTCATATTTCCTTTTCAACTTCTTCCTTTAGTGTGGCGGCTACAATAATAGATCACTTCCATCCACTGTACCCAGCTGTGGTGGCGGCCTCCTGCCCAACCCACCCCTGCTCCTGCTGATACTGCTGCTGGTACAACTCCTGGCCGTGCTGGACCTGTTGGATCTCAGGCGCGTGCTGGATCTCTGGAAGCTGCTGCTGAATCTCAGGGTGTTGTTGAATAGCGATCTGTTGGACTGGTTGGATTTCAGTGATCTGTTGGTGCTGGATGGGGATCTGTTGGACTGGCTGGATCTCAGCGAAGTGCTGCGGTTGAAGATCATTGATCTGCTGGATGCTCTGGCTGTGTTGATGTTGTGATCGGTGGCGCTGCTGTTGAAGCTCGGTTTCTTCTTTGTAGCTTCCTAAAAAATTAAAGCAAAGCCTAGTTATCAAAGATGCCTGTAGAATAAAAATATTAAGACTAGTTGACAAGCAGGAGTAAAACGATCTGTTCAGTTATCTTATAAAGAAAACATCTCTCTAATTGATCCTGTTTAGAGATGCCTATTTCCTTACTGCTATATTCCCTTTTATTAGTTTCAAGTAGATATCATATTATTGTTTTACTGTTTTCTTCGTTTATGTCTAATAGACAAAAAACTTTTAGACTTCTTTTCCATGGTAATAATGAAACCTTAATTACCATCATCATAAACGCCGTTATTATTCGCCGCCTCCCTCTGGTTTAGCTCGATGCTCTTCTGTATAGCCTCAGGAATCGGCGGGGGGGTTGGTAGATGAGCTCCCTGGGCTCTGAAGCCGTTCTCGTCAGCTGTGTACGTCACAGTATAGACCTGTCCGTCGTCGCCGGCGTAGGAGTAACCGCCTTGCGCGCGGAGGGTTTTGCCTTGGACGGAACCTTGCTCTTGGACTTTGATTCCTGAGGAAAATAGAGATAGGGGTTGTACTGATAATTTCCATTGGATGATGTTTATCACTTCCTACTTTTAAGGATACCAGGTAAGGATAGTAAGGATAGTAGCAGACAACTTCATCGTGTCAAAATATTTAACAACACAGCTCGGTGACTCATCTGTTAATTCAAAACTTGTTACAGTTTGGCGTTTGTTCGCCAATAAACCACTTACTTTTTTTTTGTATAGGCATGTACCGTTTTATTCGTAGGTTTATATAGCTAAAACACGATTATCCAGCACTATTTGATGGTTGAATGCCAAGACATCGTTGTGTAAGAATTTCACGCATAAATAACAAAAGGAGGTTGAATTACAGGCCTAGGTGTGTCACTCATTGCACCAGATACGTCTATTTCCGGACCTAATTTGAAGTAAGTTGTGTCAACATTTCATTGCAAGTTTGAGACAAAATATATAAAAAAACACATATTTTAAATCCTTACCATTCTCAGTCTCATAAGAGTACTGATAGTTTTTCCCATTATTTTCATTCTGGTAGCTAATTATCCTTGCTGACTTTTCAATGGAAGGCCTTTGAGATTGAAACGCATTCTGCCCAGCGAAAGCTTTCTGTCCAGCAAAAGTACTTTGTCCAGCGAACGATGCCTGCCCACTGGGAAACGCTACTGAGTGTCCTTGGGAATATCCGGCATCTGATTGGCTGAAATCCTGCTGGCTGTAGTGTGATTGGTCGCCGTAGACGCCTTGCTGCTGCAGCTCGAGCTGTGATTGGTAGGTTTCTGCGTTGTTGGCGAAGTGCTCCGTTGGTTGGGTGGTGTAGGGAACCGGGTCTGCTGATGCTACAGCTAGTATTGCTGCTAAGGATGTTATCTATAATGAAAAATAAATAAATACATAAGCATACAATTTTCAGATAATAAGTTTTTTGGGTACAAGCTTTTATCGCTGACTGTACTTTTCTTTCCACAGGCCACTAATACTCATCGAGACAATACTAAAAACTCCCAAACACAATTAGGTTGCGTTGTTTTATCACAGAGTTCCTATGGCCACCTCCTGTCTTCATCATCAGATCAGCTCGATGATAATATTGATAATATTGCATTGTCATCCGACTCTTACATATGTGTGCAAATTTTCACCTTCATCGGAAACCGGGAAGTGGGTCAAATTTAACTTGCAAGATTTGACCCGTACAAACATACCTATTTATTTACATTGCAAGTTAAATCAAAAGTTTGTAAAAAATAGAAACAAGGACTGTTTCTTATGACACAAAGTGTCTAACTAATTATATGTAATTGCTAATAGACAAAAGGTTCTTTTTTGCTTAAAACGGCGTATTTTAAGAACTGGGGGCCTCTTCGACTGGTCAAAGCTAAAATTGTGACGGCTATTTCATTATTTTTAAGAGTAAACGTCGAAAAAACTGCCTAGACATAAATGATTAAGTATCGTACCATAAGTACCATAACGCCTACCTACCGTGAACATAAATATTATCCGCTCCGCTATTATGAAGACGTACATCTTTCAAGAGTTTTATAATTAAATATAAATTAATTCCTGAGTATGGTTTTCGATGAAATTTTAAAGAGATAGGGCTTCGTTTTAAATGAGTTCCTTTCCCGCGAAAATTAAATTTCTAAGGTAAAATGCCCTCGAAGAAACAAAACGCCTGTATTTTTTTACGAGCAATTTCTATGCGGGTAATAATTTACAATAAAATTATTTTATATGATATAGGAGGCCTGATGGTAAGCAACTACCGATGCCCATGGATAGCTGCATCACCAGAGGGGTTGCAAGTGCATGGCCGGCTTTTAATATGGGAGCTTGGTATTCTTCTTGAAGATTTGAAGTTAGTACCTATATGAGTCTGTCAAGTCAGCTACTACGGAAAAAATGATAAAACAATTATTTATAGAATTTCAAAGTACAGTGGGCAGACACTAGAGCGTTCGGGCATTCTCGGCTCTATTCGGCTCAGCATTGCTCCGAACAATTATTAGGGTTGGGACAACTTGACGTCCCTTTGCGTGCACGACCACAGATAAGATAATGACTTGAATTTTGACAACCCTAAAAAGCTGAGAGGTACAGTGCCATACATTAGAAAGAGACAGCGTGATGATTTAACAACCGGTCGCAGCATGCATTGGGACTATTGTAGAAAAAGTGAACAGTAAAACGGTCTATGGATTGAAGTTTGAGTGGACAATGAGACTGGGTTATTGCAAAGACGTCCGGACACCTGCCATAACAATGTTTTCATTAGTTATCGAGGCAGGCGGTGACTCGCCGCCCACTAGATGGGCCCCTGAAACTGCCGTGTCGAAGACGACCAGGAGCAACACCGGTGTGAGCGGCTCAGGGGTGTCGAGAGGTGTACGCCGCTTTCTACCCAGTGCCTGATAACAGCCACTGTGCCAACTCCAGTCTGCAAATTTTTACTTCCACCCCTGGAGCATTTATTTATTTAAACTTTATTGCACACATAAAGAAAAATGTACAAATGGCGAACTTAATGCCAAAAGGCATTCTCTACCAGTCAACCATTGGGTCAAACAGAGACATTTCTGTATGTTGGAGCATTTAGCTCTAACGACTCCTCTCTGGACGGCCATTGAAGGCAAGCCAGAGCTGAGACCCCTTGGAGTCCACTCCGACCGATGAAGACACGCCGGAGACGGAGACCCTGACCGACTTATGGGAGTATTATTATTATTTAAAAAAATATTTATTCTGTGGCATGGGAACTCATTTTCTGACATCAAGTTGAAACCATCTCCTTCTAATGAGACTTCGTTGATTTCCAAATAATTGAAAGCGCAAAAACATATATGACTTTTTTTGTATTTCCGGAGATTTACCGATGTGAAACCATTTAATTTATTTATAGAAAACATTTTTAAAACTAACTAACTAACTGCTTTGGCTCAGCGATCCAAAAAGAATCTTGGCATCCGAAACAAGAGAACGCCACCTGTCCCGATCCAGCGCGGTTTCCTGCCATGAATTGGCATTCAGCCGACGCAGGTCCGCCTCCACGACATCACACCAGCGGTACCTGGGGCGCCCGATCGGTCGACGGCCGGTTGGTCGCCTCAAGTACGCTTCTTTGACTACGCGATCCTCCCCCATTCTTTAAAAACGTTCCTTTATGTATTCATTAAAATTACATGCATACCTATATTGTTTAAGTTAAATGTTAATAAAGCCATTCACCGCACCGTACAAAGTCATGTCACGGGTGCTTGCTTCCGCGTGTCAAATGATGATTTGATGACTTAATACAAAAGGTATTATTAGACTCTTTGTTTACGAATATTAAGTAAAGGCGGATATTATGTTTATTGTTTTCTTACAATTGTTGCCATAACTTTAATTAATTATTATTTTCTATATTGCATTATACTATCTTTAATTAGATTAGGGGTCTGTTTCACAAAGTCTGAGTAAAGTACATCTAATTCACAAATATGTTTTTTTTTAAGTTGTCGGTATTTATTAATCAACACATTTCAAGTAAACCAAATAACATAAATATTGTATCAAAACTTATAAACTAAACTAAATTATAACCATCGAAATTAATAATAATTAGAAAAAAAACACCCAAGTCCTAAACTAACATAAAAATTCACCCCTCGGCAAGGTGCCGTAGATGCTGGCAGAATTACCCCGCTGGATTGCAATACTAATGCGCTGTGCGAGGAAGCTGCCAGCCCTACGGTCCCCAGTCGCATCCACAAGCCTCTTTGACAAAGCCCCAAAAATTTCAGGGCACCGGGACCCCACGGGCCAAGTGTTTCCACACCAAAAGGGGTAAAACTATATTCTTGGCCGATGCGGCTGTACTTATAAATTAATTGACAGATTAAACTTCCAGCAAAACTTAGCAATTTATTTACCAGATACGTTTATTTGAAGATTGTGATACGCCAACGATCACTTTATTTTTCAGATAAGTGGTAAACTTATTCAGGGATTTACTTGGACATTCTTATAAATATTAAAAAATTAAACGAAAAGACGATAATCGATGGTTAGATTTGCCAAATCCAAAAAAAATTAGAGACCAAACCACTTTTTATTGGTTTCCTCAGTTTTTGGTCTCCCCGTTGGCAAGAATGTGGGAAAAATAATTATAATCAATTGAAGCGTCTTCGCTTGATTTGATATTGATGCGTGTGTAAAATATATTTTTTTACGTAAATAGGTACAGTCAACAACGTGAGTAAACCTTATTTTTCTATTGCTGTTTTTTTTTTGCGACAGGAAATGACTTTATTTTTATTTTATTTTTATTTCTTTGTCTCGTACAGCTTATAATTTTAAAGGGTTTCATAATGGCTTAGGGTTTAATGCCAAATCCTAGATTCCTTCATTGTTCCTTGGCTTTTTTTTTTCTAAATATGGCACATCACTACACAAAACTGTCACAACACTACACGTCACATACCAGCTTCATTTTTCACAAGTCCAGGAGCACTGATAACTGTAAACCACTCAGAATACTTTGGTTAGGAGTTTGAACCACGAATGTGTTCCGAAAATTTCACTGTTCCGTTTTTATAGCGAAAATTTTTGTGCGTATATCTGAGGCTGTTACACACTCAGCGTTGACCACTAAAACTATGGGCACCAGCAGCGGTAGCACAGTCGTATTTTTATTACTTGTGACTAAGCCTGTCACGTTCTAACAAGTATGTAAGTGCGAAAGTGACAGGCATAATGACAAGTGATAAAGATGAGACCGTGCTACGGCTGCAGGTAATTTTATACAATATTGGGAACTCACAAATAATATCTAAAACGAACACTATTCGTTCTAGATATTTTGGGGCCATATATCTTCTGAAAATGCTTGCCAAAATATATTCCAAAACAGGACGTAGTTTTATAATTTATCAGTATACATGATGGTCTTTTTTTCAATACCGTCATCAACTGACCTACATAGAAATAATAGTAGTTTGTATTCATGCACCTGACGGAGCCTGCGTTGTAGATATAAAGTTATAATCGCTGAATAAAAATATTTTAATAATATTAGGTGTGTATTAACATCCATCTTTTAAATTTTATACAACGGTTGTCATAAACAAGCTTAGGAACCACTTAGTAAGCAGCGCATCTTTGAGTACTATGTACACTACACTACACTAGTACAGTTAGCATTAAGAGTAGCATATAAAACAACGCGCCAAAAGTATCTGCCACCCTGGAATACTTTCATAAAATGAGATACATCTTCACTGTTCGCGTTGAAAGGTATCTGTCATAATCTAATTGTTCTATGTTCTGCAATAATTTACGGGGTGAATATATAGGTTATACTGAGCAACTTTTACTATGGGGCAACCTCAAAATCGCGAAAAAAAATTTGGCTGTTTCATACATTTTCGCTATCCGACCATGATATTTTCTATGCGAGAGTAATTTTTTTTTTTCGCGATTTCGGAGTTGGTCACATAGTAAAAGTTGCTCAGCCAGTAAATTATTGCAGGTGTCTTAATAAACACCCTGTAGAGACTTATTACAGTACAGAAAACCGCAGCCAAATAACACTGATGTTGTGTTCCTGCCGATCAGTAAAGTTGCCAGAGCCCAACGAGGGTGCGGAGTGTTAGGGTCGGCAACGCGCATGTAATTCCTTCTGGAGTTACAGGCGTACATAGGCTACGGAGACTGCTTACCATCAGGCGTATGCTTGTTTGTTATCGACGTAGTATAAAAAAAAACTTATATAAGATATGTATGTAGTAGCAGTCATACGCGCAATGCTCCAATCAAAATACAATTGTAAGCAGGTCCTAAGTCGAAAGCGTACGTGGTGCGCACGAGATGTATGAGGTAACGTTTGGGTAAGATGCGCCCGCGCCGGTCGGTGAACAACTGGAGCATTTTTCGGGTGCACGTTATAAGTGACAGAGGCGGCATTCATTTTTATTCAAATGTTACAAAAATTTATACATATAATTCAAATGTACAGATGTGTCACAATTAGTAGATTAGTATCCGATCAAAAACATTTTCATGTAAAATTTTGCCAATACGAAACCAAAAATTAATGAATGGAATTTTGTGTTAGTACAGTCAGCATCAATAGTAGCGGATGAAACAACGCGCCATAAGTATCTGATATCCCGGATAACTTTTCCAAATATAGATAAATCTCTAAAATTCATACTTCTCCTTCCTCCTTCCAAGTATATACTTTTGAAGGTGAATTTTGTAAAAGATATCTTTTACAGTTTTAATTGTTCTGCATATTTCTATATGCAGCTTCAAAGCCGTCAACTTTTCTTAAGCTATATATTGCAGACTGGTAGATACTTTTGAAACCTTGTTTGATCCGCTACTTTTGATGCTGACTGTACAAGGCCGGCCGTTTCGCTACCGTCATATGGGCTTAAGGTGAAAAATGTATTCACCGTTCATTATTTTACCATTTATTAAATTTGACCCACTTCCCGGTTTCCGACGAAGCTGAAAATTTGCATACATATGTAAGTCGGGTGATAATGCAATATTATGGTACCATCAAGCTGATCTGATGATGGCGACAGGAGGTAGCCATAGGAACTCTGTGATAAAACAACGCGAGTTGCGATAAGTAGGTATTAGTTGCCTGGAAAAAAAGTACAGTCAGCGATAAAAGCTTGTACCAAAAATGAAATTTTTGCCAAAAACATATTTAAATCTCAAGAGCCACATATTTTGACTAAGGTGTAAAGTTTGTGAAGTTAGGGCTTGTAGAGTTAGAAGACTTAGAAGCTTGGCAACATTTTACATGAAAATGGTTTCGACTTGGCAAAATTTTACATGAAAATGTTTTTGATGGGATTTAACTTATTTTTTGTATGTTACTTATGACAATCTTCCATCCCCCATAATTGAAAGGGTTGGTAAGGGTGATTAACTGATTAAAATCCAGAAATACGTATCTGGGGGTATCTTTTATGCAATCTGCTTTTTACTGATTCCATTATATTTTTACATATTCCATTATACTGATTTTGATGATTTAGTGAGTCAGTGACGAAAACGGGGGTTTTTAGATATGAAATTTTTTTTATATTTTATCTCTGACACTTAGAGACTTATACATCTCTAAAGAATTTTAGTATTTTATGGTTTTATTTTTTTATCATAGTTTTTTTTGTGTAATTTGACATTTAGAGACAGTATACATCTCTAATAAAGTATTTATTATTTCATAGATTCGATATTTGTAATTGTTTTTTTTTTTTTTATTTATTGTTTGTAAAAATGGACATGTAAAAGTGCCCCTGTGGCCTATTTGCTGAATAAATGTTTGATATTTGATATTTGAATAAAATCTAAAGTATGAGGGCTAGGCAATTGATATTTTTCATGTTGAATAAGTCTTTTATTGGCATTATATTCCGAGAATTTTGTTTATCCGGTATAATCCAAACAGAAGTTATCAGGCTTCAAACGAAGTACAAAAAAAATCAAGGTCTTTGCTCGTCTTGACGAGACGTCAAGACTTGAGTGTCTCATGGTGGTTTTTTCTTGAAGCCATTTTGGAATGACAGCTCGCGTAGCCAACATGCTATTTGCTATCGCTCCGTAGCGAACGAAAGGCAACTGTCACTGTCGCACTAATATAGACGAGTGATAGAGAGAGATGACTACAGCACGCTACGGAGCGTTAACGTTTAGCATGTTGGCTCTTTTACAGTGATGGTAATTTTTGCCATATTGCATTGCATAAAAATAGAAATGTTCTAAATATGTAACCACGTCAGCTAATTAATTAACACTTAATTAAAAAAGTATTAAATCAATGTCACTTCTATCCATTTTTGGTCAACGTTTTGCTGTGGCTTTCATTACGATTATTTATACATATTTTGTACATTATCTCGCCTCAAAGTACTTGTAGCTAAGTGGTTATTCCTGTAGATTCCAAACAGGAGACCATCGTTCGAATCCCGACTCGAATCGATAAGTTTCTGGGAACTTTATGTTCGAAATTTCACACATCCTTGCAGATAGTTCATGTTCTGTAGGCGGATATCATAAAAACTGGGCTATAATCGAAGATATAATGGCGAGCATCTTTTTCTGTCATTCTTATTACGTCTTCATTGGAGTAAAAGAGAAAGATTCCCGCAATTTGCGAATTTCGGTTTTCGCGGTAGGCCCAATGGAATTTTGTGTTAGTACTTGAGTCCTTTGAGTCCTCTGCTGTAAAACTCGACTGTTTTTTAGGGATCCGTACCCAAATAGTAAAACGGGACCTTATTACTGTCCGTCTGTTTGTCTGTCCGTTTGTCACCAGGCTGTATCTCATGAACCGTGATAGCTAGACAGTTGACATTTTCACAGATGGTGTATTTCTGTTGCCGCTATAACAGAAAATACTAAAAAACAGAATAAAATAAATATTTAAGGGGGCTCCCATACAACAGAAATGATTTTTTGGTCGGTTTTTCAGTTCAAATATACTTTATTCATGTATGCCTAGCAACAAGCACTTATGAATAGTAAGACAGTATTACATATAATTATCTTAAGCTAATTATCAGAGCAATTTATTGATGTTGTAAATATTATTCCATATATAATACTAATGAATATATATAATACTAATGAATATAATTTTCTCAAAGTCATATAATTAAGTCGAAACTCGAGATCTGTTCAACTTGTTACAGCCCGAGTATTTTGTGAAGACGGAGTCTTCATCAGAGAACTCTATTTTTTTTACAAAAAAAAAATGGAATGCATCGGTTCGTGTAAAATGTTAGGTTAGGTGGTAGACCATATGTGAACGTGAAAGGCACAACTGTTACGTCATGAATTATAATAATATAATATGCATATTTAGGCATATAAAGCATTAATGCAATTAAAATTTAATATGTCTAAAATGTTTTTAGAGTGTATTCTAGTTACAACAATAGACATTAATTTCATATTCAAGTTATGTTTTATAACGAAATAACTTCTTGCTAACCGACATCAAAAAGAGGTTCTCAATTCCTCGGAATCTTTTGTTTTTTTTTTTGCTTCTGGTAAAGTCTCAGGGGCTGATTCAACTCGCCATAACTGGGCGTGAGCGTGACTTATACATATTTACATTTAATTTGAACACAGTAAATCCTTGTGAACTTTTAAAGGGCAACGCGCTAGTGACACTGCTGGGTTTACAAGTGTCCATAGACAGAAACGCTGCTTACTTCAGAGATAACGATATTGGACCGTACGATTGTTTTAGGTATGTAATAGTACATTACGATACAAGTGCGAAAAATAGGAAATTCGAAACAAGTGGCGATACATTAAAACACGACCGAATGGAGTGTTTTAAATCTACACGAGTTGCGAATTACCTATTCGCACATGTATCGTACAACGTTTTACAGTACATATGGCCCTTTAAATGTTCGACACAGTAACGTAATATGCTAATTTTCGCACTAGTGCGGTAAACTAGCACCATATGTACTACACTACTAAAAAACATTACAGTACATATGGTGGCTACTTTAGTGGCCTAGTGCGGTAATGGGCACACACAATACGTGCCTATGTCGAAAAAATAAAAAGCCATACTGTAAAACGTTGTACAATACACGTGCGAAAAGGTAATTCGCAACTCGTGTTGATTTAAAACGCTCTTCGGTCGTATTTTAATTTACCGTCACTCGTTGCGAATTTCCTTCTTTTCGCATTTATACCGCCGACCGGTTTAGCCTAGTGGGTAGTGACCCTGCCTACGAAGCTGATGGTCCCGGGTTCAAATCCTGGTAAGGGCATTTATTCGTGTGATGAGCATGGATATTTGTTCCTGAGTCATGGGTGTTTTCTATGTATTTAAGTATTTATAAATATTTATATATTATATATATCGTTGTCTAAGTACCCTCAACACAAGCCTTATTGAGCTTACTGTGGGACTTAGTCAATATGTTTAATAATGTCCTGTAATATTTATTTATTTATTTATTTATACCGTAACGTGCCGTCTCATAAGTCAAATGAGTCCATTAATATTATTAGTTAAGGATTTTATGACATTTTTTCATACTTTAAGGGTGGTATATACCACGTGATCGTCCATACAATAAGAGAAAACATTTTACCACTTCTAAATATTTTCCAATCTCCATAATTTTTAGTATGTTATTGACACAATGAAAATCCTTTTTTTTTCCAAAAAGCGTAACCTTTAAACCTAGAATATATTATGCTAAAGCGATCGTCATCATAATCAAAGTATTTTTTAAAGATTTACTTAGTGGAAAATGTTTTCTCCCGAAATGGAATTTCATGGAAATCCGTTATTTCGTTAGATTCGAAAATCTATTCTTCCCTCTTAAGAGCACAAAACTAGGCCAAAAATATACAAATCTCAGAAACAAGAACCTACAATAAGATTGCGGTGTCACAGTAAATTTTGTCATTGATAGACCAAACAATGGTGAGACGAACAAATAGGTATTTTATTAACAGTTACAATGAGAATAATCCGAGACTCGTCAAGAGTGATCTGATCTAAAATAAAGGTTCCGTCAATAGTAGAAATGCGCAAAACGATTGAGTTGAAAAGATTGATTCATATCTTTCGCTCGCGGAGATAATTATATATATATATATATATAGAATCTTTATTTCGAACCATGTAAGTCCATAGATTGTAAGTAATATTCTTAACTAGACATAAAAATAGGTTAGTAAATTATACAACTACTTATCTGTACTTTTCTACACTAAAGGAACTTATATTAACACAATTACCATTTTACTACGAAATAGATAACCTGAATTTATCTATTTCGACCTAATTATATATCACTCATTTCATTTCACTCATTTCGCTCAGTGGATCTGTAGAATTTACACAAATACTCAAAGCCATAAGTGCGAACAAGATGGCGATTCACGCGTTAAGATCCCGCCATGTTTTCCCGACACTCTCAGAATTCTATTCTATTAAAAACTATATTCGCATCATCTCACTCGTTGAGAACGAGCCAGTAACACTGAGATAGATGAGTTACTAAGTGAGTTAAATCTTCAGTGAGTTGAAAAGTGACTGAGTTAACAATCAAAAGATGAAGTTCATTTAATTAATAACGAATAAACTTTATCAGTCACCCGCGTCAACGTTGCTGCAAAGCAGCGACTGTGACGCTTTGTTGTCGCAGTTGCCATCCAGATGTCACTTTTAAAGCTCAAGGACAAGAAGTAGGAAATCCGGAAACATATTAAAAGAGTCTATAATGGGAATCTATTGTATCTATTACACTTTTAAGTTGTACCTAAATCAAATTAGGTAAATTAACCGTGTTTGCCTGTTTTTATATTGACTAGTGTTAAATGCAACTATGTAACTAGAGACTGACAACCGACGGTCAAACTCATTGTTGAGTTTTGTGGGGCTACGACTATAATTAAGAATACCACTGTATTTTAAAAAAATAATTATATATTTGCTACTAAACGCAAGCAGCAAATGTATGAACTCGCACATAACACTAATCAATGTGTAAACAGAGGGCCTACCGCGAACCACGTTCGACGTGTTGCCTCTCTGTCGCACTTGTAAATTCGTACGTAAGTGTGACAGGGAGGCAACACGTCGAACGTGGTTCGCGGTAGGCCCTCAGGCAGGGATCGGAACCGGTTTTTTGCAAAAACATCGAAATAACCATATATTTCGGTTTATTTTATACTCTAAATGTAGGACTCAGTTGTGTTTTCAGATAACGACTTCGTATTATTAGATTGCCTAATTAGAAATGAAGTAATTAACAAAGAACGAAAAAATACCGTTTTCGTTCCCATACAAAAAATACCGGTTTCCGATCCCGAGGCCTTTAATACGAAATGTATGTAAGTACCTACATGTAAATGTATGTAACAAAAACAGTGGGGTTCTGTTTAAGGGCATATTCCGTATCGTGTTCTAATTAGGAGTTTTTGACGCTAAAAACTTTTGGTCTTTGTATAGAGAGTTGGCCGACTTGGACCATATTTTTTTTTGTTTTTCGCGTCAAATTTTTTTTCTTAATTTTTTTCTAATCAGAACACGATATCCGAATATGATCTTAATCCCCACAATTTTGTTTACATCCTGTATGTAATTAGCTCAGAAATTGCTTCACAAAGTGCCATAATGTTGCTACGGAACTCTAAAAATGATATGAAATGAGATTAACTTCACAATAGCCTCTTAAATTAGGAAAGATGCTTCTGCAAATATTTGTACACTGTTTTCATAACAGTCGTGATTGTTGAATGATTTTTTAGGCATTCTATATTTTTTAACCAATTTTCAACTGCCCAAGGAGGGTTATGCTTTTCAAACGTACCTATATATGTAAGGCATAGAAAATGACATTGTTTTAGTTTGTATGGCATTTTCTATATACAATTGTCATCTTTGCTAGATCCCTAGGATGCGTAAACAAGATGCCAATCGTTAACGCTCCGTAATGTCTTTGTCGTAATATCTAAATGAGAATCATGCTTCATCGCATGGTTACCTCTTCACACTAGGCGTGAATTGAGACACCAGCGCGCTGATTTCCCACCTTCATCACCGAGCACGACAGTCTCCTGCCAGCAATGCGGTCGCGGCTGCCGTTCTCGCACTGGACTTACTGTCATTTGCGTAAGTGCTGCAATCTTATGGACGCTGTTTAATTCCATCATATTTATTTGACGACCGGTCTGGCCTAGTGGGTACTGACCCTGCCTACGAAGCCGATGGTCCCGGGTTCAAATCCTGGTAAGGGCATTTATTCGTGTGATGAGCATGGATATTTGTTCCTGAGTCATGGGTGTTTTCTATGTATTTAAGTATTTATAAATATTTATATATTATATATATCGTTGTCTAAGTACCCTCAACACAAGCCTTATTGAGCTTACTGTGGGACTTAGTCAATTTGTGTAATAATGTCCTATAATATTTATTTATTTATTTATTTTATGTTACAAACGCTTATATTTCAGTTGTGCCTCTTAGTATCTCCCCTTAACAGCAATAGATTTTTAGTTATGTCGTCTCTAGGAATTTTACCTACAATTTTTAATGTGATAGCAAGCCAGCAAACGAGCTGCCTGATTGAAAGTGGGCTCTGTCGCCCTTGGACATAAGCAACAAACAGGAGTCACTTAAGCGATGCCGACCCTTGAGAACTCTAAATACCCGCTTCTTGAGGAATCCCAAGTCGTAGCGCAAAGGAAATACCTCTGGAAGCAACTCATTCCACATTCTGCACGTTCTGGGAAGAAACGAGCGAGATACCCGCTTATTCTTGGTGTGCCATGTATCTAAGAAGTGAGGATGAGCTGTGCTCCTTTGACGAGAAGCGCGGTGATAAAATCGAGATGATGGCATTAATTTAAAAAGTTCTTCGGAGTATTCCCTGTTGTACAGACGGTACAACAGATCTCAGGTTAGGTAACTTCGATTTTTGTGATAATATATTCCAGAGAAGAGTCTAGTTAGTATATTTTGGAGAAGTCTGTCGGGTATTCATACTTTTTCCTTCCAACTTTGTCTTTCTGCTAAATGCCAAGGTTTTCTTAGGGGACCATAGAAGACTAAAATAAAAAAAGTTAAATAGTACTGGATCTTAAGAATCGGCATCGCATCTTTGATACCCCTGGAGCAAGTTTACCATCATGCAGACACGTTTGCCAATCGATATGGAAAGTGGTATCTAACTTTTCTTTT
The DNA here is from genome assembly GCF_033807575.1 of Cydia pomonella. Lineage (NCBI taxonomy): Eukaryota > Metazoa > Arthropoda > Insecta > Lepidoptera > Tortricidae > Cydia > Cydia pomonella. The sequence goes on from NC_084720.1 coordinate 4,092,885, forward strand.
TGATTAAAAAATAAAACAGAAAATAAAATTAGATAACTTTATTACATCACTGTTATCCTATTTATTGCATCACTGTGTACAAAACTACAACTATGACTATACTTGCCGCAAAACTAACTAGGGACTGAGATCATAATGCTGTCTCCTTTACCCTTGTACCAACCAAGAGTGAAAGAAATGGCACTATGACCTGACTCGCCACTTAGTTTTGCAGCTAGTATAAGCGATATGGCACTCAGAAGAGTTGTGGTGTTCAGAAGTAGCGGCGGGTCTGAGGGGGGGTGTACCGAGGGGGGGAGGGGAAGGTGCGGGCCGCGACGACTCCGGAGTTGCTCTCGTGGTAGCTCCCTGTAATTGAATAATTTAAGTTAGAACTTAGAATCTGTTGATATGCTATTGTTTTAGAGTGCCACTATGCTGAGTTTTCTTGCCAAATGCTACGTTAAGTATGACACAGCTATGAGTGTGTAAGTACGCATTTTCACTGCACTACCGTACAAACTTAGCATGGCCGGAGTCTATGCCCGTTCATAAAACAAAATGCTTCATTTCATAATTCAATTGTGTGCCTTTCTGTCACACAGTGGCAGATGATTAGGCAGCTTGGAAACCGATGACGTCAGCTGTGTGCTGGAATCGGTATATCTGATCATCGTCGTTGAAGTAGCTTGGCTACAGATTGGCGTGGGAAACAACTCTATATAGCCTACACAAGGTACTCATTAACCCTAGCTATGAGTTCAATAAGCTACCACCATACCATTATGAAAGAACCTATTAGCGTCATCCCTGGAGTTGTCAGCTAAAGGCCTGGCGAAAGTTTCAGGAACAGCTGATGGAATCTTCTGAGTTTGGAAACGTTGGCAACAACTCCTAGATCCTAATGAAACACGTACCATCATCAAAGATCCCGTTAGCTTCATCAATAGCATTCCCAGCTATTGCCGTGGAGATGGCTTCAGGAACAGGTGGTGGGGTCAACAGATCAGCACTCTGATCTTGGAACCGTTAGCATCAACTGTGTAGATCCTAGTGGAACGTACCATCATCAAAGATGCCATTAGCTTCATCCCTGGCGTTCTCCGCTAAAGCCCTGGCGATGGCTTCAGGAACAGGCGGTGGGGTCGGCAGGTGAGCACCCTGGGCCTGGAAACCGTTGGCGTCAGCGGTGTACCGGACTTGGTACACTTGGCCGTCGTCACCGGTGTATGAGTAGCTGCCTTGAGCTTGGATGCCGTTCGCTTCTTGGCCTGACTCTTCGGCTTGGATACCTGAAAGAAAAAGAATATCAATGACTGTCATACTAGAGTTAGATCTCCAGTAGATTTACCGGGTACTTTATCCAAAAAAAATGGTCAAACAAATAAATTTCACAATTTTGATACACCCCAAAACTACATCAAAACTTTTCGTGATCACGAAGTATTTAGGAAATTGTTGAAAACTAAAAACAAAAAACAGAAATATTCTTTGATATTTATTACATTAATCAGAAAAGACAAGCAGATACACTCCTCTTTTATATCAATAAAAACGTGAACAAATTTAAACAGATACACATTTTTAATTTAAATATGACCTCATTACCCAAGATAATTCACCTCCTCAAAAAATGTTCACTAAACTTACATGCCCGCTATGTCGTTGGAAAACACCTTGCACGGTGTACCCTTGTTTTGTCGATAACCTTTTCATCGAATATCATTTCATCGACAACGATTCATCGAAACTTTATTACTAGTAATATTGTTTGGCGTTATTTTATTTCAACTACTATTTATTTAAATTTATCTTACTACGTAGAAATACTATTTAACGAATATTACTTAATCGCTGATTTGTTTCAAATTATCTTAATTGGCCCAACTACAAAACATTGCAATTCATTTCTTAGACGTTGCCAGAAGTGGGTTAGGTTAGGTTAGAACTGCGATCTCCAAGAAAACGAACTGTTGCCTGAAGTGGGTTAGGTTAGAATTAGAACTGCGTCCCCTAAGAAATTATATCACTTATATCATCATTGCACCTAAGTACATTTATTAATGACTATTTATATGAAACATATGACAGCTATCAAAAGAATGGGACCAAATACCACAAATATGTTCACGAGGATGATATGTATGACATCGTCGCGTATAAATCTAGTTCTGCCTTGGGCACATTTTATAGACGAGCTATTAAAATAATTGATTGCGATTCTGACAAAGTTAATTACAATAATTGCTTAATTATTGTAATTAACTTTGTCAGAATCGAAGTTTTTTACGGCCTAAGGCAAGCTATTAGATGAGCATAGTTGCATGATAATGCATTAATAAAATTACTTTGCTGTGTGGGAGCCCCATTTAATTATTTATTTAATTTTATTTTTATTATTGATTGTTATAGCGGCAACCGAAATACATCATCTGTGACAATTTCAACTGTAGCTATAGTTAACGGTTCATGAGATACAGCCAGGTGACAGACAGACGGACAGACGAACAGTTGAGTCTTAGTAATAGGGTCCCGTTTTTACTCTTTGGGTACGGAACCCTGACAACTGTCAAAGGTAACATCATTCGATGGTATCCGGTACCCCTAGTGTAAATATTTTCGACAGCGAAACGTGACGTACGCGTTTGCGTTAAGTGTCATTTTGTATGAAATTTTTGACTTTCCAAAACGTTCCGCTTGACGCGCTGTTCAAAAACCCATACAAAATGAGACTTAACGCAAACGCGTACGTCACGTTTCGCTATCGACTAAATTTACACTAGGGGTACTGAAGACGATCGAGTGGTTAAGACTTTTTTTCTCTTCTCCTTTAAACGTAAGTTTCAGAGAGCCTAACGCGTAAACCTAAATTCACAAATCACGAGGATCGTTCTCTTTTTCTCCAATGAAGGCGTAATTAGAGTGACAGAGAAATATGCCCGCAGTTTGAGAACTTTGATTTTCGCGGTTACTCGTATAGCCCAGAACCACGATTGAGCATGGTTCCATTCTTATCACCTGTCACTGTCGCACTTACATACTTGTTAGAACGTGACAGGCATGGTGACAGACGGAGAGCATGCGACCGTGCTACGGGGCTGATTGAAGCAATAGTCGTGACTGATAATTTCAATTGGTGCTACCGATTAATCGTTTAGCTGTGTGATAAAAGAAAGAATCGCTTCTTATTGTATGGTTTGTCTTCAATTTGTCCGGCTTGAAGAACTCATAAATAACACAATAAAGCTTTATAAAACCATCCAACTTTAATCCAGTATGTACCTACTATAACCTCTATAATAATATATAATATGTACCTCTAAATATATGTACCTCTGAATGGAGATATTCAAGTTAATTATTAGCCATAGTTTGGAACTTTTATATGATACAGGAGCTAAACTAGCAGACAGATCGCGTGATGGTAAGCGATTACTGCCTCCCATGGACACCCGCAACAGCAGAAGGGAAGGGTTGTTAGTGCGTTGCCGGCATTTAAGATGGGAGTTCGCTCTTTTCTTGAAGGTCCTATCGCTCCGGAAATACCGCAGGCGACAGTTAATTAGTATAGCAAAGCCGTGCGAGGCAGGAAGTTTCTGCACAAATGCACAATTGAGGCCTGCCAACCATCTAATTGTAAGTGCATGGTTGAAGATGGAAATTTTGCTATTGGATTAGTTCGATGTAAACAGGTAAATAAATTGTTATAAAGTTTCCAGAGCTTTCTGGAGTGTTTAGGGATTTTTTCATATTGTTACTGTCAAATTTGGTCAATCGCGGTAAGTACGTAATTTAAAATATATAATAAAAATAGAAAAATATTAAGCAAATAATGATAATACCGACTGAAATTTTGCTGTAGTTCTATCGTACCTTAAAATCATCCTTCCTTCCTCATTTTGAAAACAACTGTTTCAAAATTTTGTCCTTCTTAAAATTGCTGAATGTCAATTGACTTTAATTCATATCGTCCAAATCTCAAAATACCTAAATGTTAAATAATACGTTTCTATAAATCTACTTCTCTTTTAAACATTTTACATATATAGACATCTCTAATGTGCAATTTTATAACCTGTGTCGTAGTAACAATTAATTTTAATAGTCTGCTGGAATTAAAGACGATAATATAGAATTTACACATCAATCGTTAATGTAGATAATAATTTGAGTATTAAGTATAGTGTTGTAACAGGTTGTAAACATTAACATCACGTACACAAAACATGTTAAAAAATCCAGGCATTCTCACATAATTTCGATTTTTGATAAAGAGACACAACAAAAAATGAAATTGAGGTACAAGAAACCAAAGGAAATTAGACCTGCTAAGTATGCAGTGACAAATTGACAATGCCCTTATTCGAAAATTTCACTAACTTTGAAATTAAACGTGTTAACAAACACTTCAAACTCACCATTATCTGTCTCAAAAGCGTAATGGAATCCTCTATCGTTGACCTCGGCATCAGACCTCAGGATTTGCGCGTTGCCCTCATATGACCTGGGTCTAGGCTGGTAGGCCTGCTGCTGGTAGGCCTGGTAGCTGGGCTGGAAGCGGTAGGGGCCCTGAGCCACGGCTACCGAGAGGACCGCTGCTAGGATGATCTGAAAAAGAGAGTAATTTAAAAACGGTGATCTAGGTTATTAGGTTTTAGGTCTTTGACAGTTCTTGAGAATTAAAATGTTCAGTTTTGAAAACAAATTGATGATGAAGATGTTATGTAATTAGAGCTTAGATCAAACAATATGCACAATAATTATGAATTTTCTATTACCTATACTTATACTTTTGTTTATTCATAAAGTAAAATAATGGTAGGTTGCATAAAATGAAATAATATCAGCATAGACAAATAGTTTCTAGGTTTTTAAGAAACACCATTTTTACCTTCAGGATTGCATTGTGATCTCACATTGCAAACAAAAAAGATACCAAACTATTAATTGATCTCACTTACATAAATTACATTAAAATATGCAAAAAACATAAACAAGAACCACTTTAAATGGGATCACTAAATTCTGAATATTTTCAATAGGTTTTTGTGCCATAACATTTACATCTTTTTATAGATTAATAGTAATTAAAATTTGCAAAACGCAAACCACTTTACGTGATAATAAATTTATCTAAAATATCTTAGAACGTTAATTAATTTTGTACTAAATTGTTGTTGTTGAAATAAAAAGTTGTATTAATTTAAAATAAAGTGTTGTTAGTTAAATCCTTTAGGTTTTAAATTAAAAAAAATGGGAAAAGAAGAAGATGAGAAGAGATGAAGTATTGGAAACTTTTCTTGGCAAATAAGAAAAATCGTGAATTAGCAATAAAAATGCTCATAGAAAAAAGTACAAAAAGAGGTTTTAAAATTATGTATCTTAATACATTGCCAAGAAAATGGTATAAAAAGATGAATAAAAGATGGTAAAGATATGATTACCGATTTCATGGTGTTATCGGGTTGGGTATCTGTGTGGGTATGCGCCGGATTCGGCGGGCGCGGCTTATATACCGGCGATGAGCAATGCCAAGGTCGGCGTAGGACGCCGGAAGATCCCTAGGCCAGCTTTTACTTTTCATGGGAGCTGTGGGAAATTCTTTGTGATGTTTGCATGTCTGGACAATTCATAAACAATGTTGTTACTAAATAGGTGAAAATTTGGAAATTGTACGAGTAGAGGCGGAAGGATGGATCTCTTTTGGACATAGTGGTTTGGACAAGCTAAATAAGTGTTGGTTGGATTAAGAAAAGTCGGGCTTTAACTTTGCATTTGATCTATGGGAAAATCATTACAAGTAAGCACATTTTACCGGAATAAGACAAAAATCTTGATAATATGGAATTGTAATCTAGGCAAGATTAGGCTGATTAGGTAAGTATGTTTGTTTCATCAACCACGCTTATGTCAAATCGTCAAAAGTAGTCAATTGATTCACTTTTTCGTCAAGCCTATAAAATAGATGGGCTTCATTTATGATCGATTTTACAGAAGAACAGGTGTGTGTAAAGCTATTTCAAACGTTTGGATTGTTAAGAGGAAAAGGTGCGAGAAACTTCTTCATACACACGTAATCCTCATTTTCGTAGGGACGCCCCAAATATGCCCCTTCGATTGTTATATGCACGATTGTTATATTGTGTTGTCGATATACATCAAATTGTGTCAAAATATTTTCAATAATGTTAACATTCAGAGGGGAAATGGGGACTAACGGCCCGATTCGAAGAATGATTAAGACACGTTTAAGATCTTGGAAAGATCTTTAAAAGACCGATACACTGAAAGAAATGTTTGCATAACTGTAACAAAATTTTGGTTACTGTTTACACAAAAATTGGGACTTGCGAACTATGTGTTATATGTTACAAAACCGTGTTTGGCTATCAGTGTTCAGGTACTGGGTATACACTACAAAATAAGTTTGTAAATTTATGCAAAGTTTATTTTCTTATAACCGTAGTTTAGTTATTTAGTAAAGTTACAAAACCAGTTCGGCTATCTATTTTTTTCAGTGTAACTAAACGACATGTCAAAATTAACGTTTATTTTCGATTCCGCTGTGATCCAATAAGACCTATCTACGATATTTATAACGTCAAAGTGAAATTGGTTGCCCGAATCGAGCTGCTTCTGTCAATTATACGACATACAAACGATATCTAAATGAGAAGTTATCGTTATCGTATCTCATTCTTCGAATCGTGCCGTACGTTTGTATGGAAAGGTAGTTTCGGGGCGTTCTTTCACTTTTGTATTAATATAAGACATTTCAGTTTGATCAAGAAAATACTGCATAATAACAAATAAATGCTTTCTATAACTCTTTATAGCTTCTCGTATTTTTGCCATGTTGGCTACCGGACCCTAAAAATTGTGTGTGCACCTCACTTATTTTTATTGTAATTAATTAACATTTACTTTAACTAAAATATAATTAGTTAATTTTTAAGAAAGGAGATAATTGTAAAATTAAGTTGAAACTCCATTAATCTCGGGTTTTTCTTTCCTTTCTGTAACTATTTGTGCCATATCTCCCTTAATCACGATGTTTAACAATTTGAGTAAGAAAACCTTAATACTGACTCTGTACTGTACATTTTCAATTATCAATGTGCAGTTACAAGAACATTTTCGCAAGTTTCTGGAAACTTGAATTAGTGCCTGTATCTATTCTGTATAATCTTGATAATATATATTTTCATTGTTTGCTAAACAAAAATTTTCTGAAATGTTTTCCGATAGAAATTTGCCATTTTCAGAAACTTTTCCTGGATACAATGCTGCTCTTTATCTTTTTTTTTTTTTTATAGGACATTATTACACAAATTGACTAAGTCCCACAGTAAGCTCAATAAGGCTTGTGTTGAGGGTACTTAGACAACGATATATATATAATATATAAATATTTATAAATACTTAAATACATAGAAAACACCCATGACTCAGGAACAAATATCCATGCTCATCACACGAATAAATGCCCTTACCAGGATTTGAACCCGGGACCATCAGCTTCGTAGGCAGGGTCATTACCCACTAGGCCAAACCGGTCGTCAAAAATTAATTAAACCTCTTATATAATATTTGAACTACCAAATAAACTTTGTCAACATATATACATGTTATAATACCTATACATGTCATCATAAACATTTATTTAGTAACGCACCATAGCAAATCTTGCAAATGCTATTTCAACCTATATTTTATAGCTAGTTAGATCTACAGTTTTATGTAGAATTTTATTGGTTTACGATTAGCAAATGGTTATATCTTTTTCATATTGATATTTCAAATCAAAGCTCTTGAAGACGAATGGTTTAGTAGGTAATGCGACTTTCAAACTGGAGGTCATAGCTTCGAATCTAGTTATTTATCAATTAAGCACTATTTTACGACGGAAATAAATATCCCTATGAAACCCGTACGAGGTACGTTCTTCCCCCTCCTCTCTGGATTATCGTTTAATCAGAAAATTGCCTTCTTTTAACATCTACTTATATTATATAATTTCTGTGATATTATGGCCATTCGGATCAAATAGGTCTGCTTTAAAGCGCAAAACGAAGAAGGTTCTTAATAGGAGCCTTTGTCTAAAATAAAGTGGTCAATTTGGAGACTGGTTAGATTACTATCAGAAAAAAAGATAAGATTTTGTCATAAATATCAGAATATATACTTTGAAGCCGGTTAAAATGTCACTACGCCAATCAAGCAAGCAAGCTGGAAATCATTTTCAAAATACAACAATTTTAGCACTTTTCCATTTTTTGCTTGAGGTCGAAAACGGTACGTCAGACGGAAAATTTGCTCTAATCATGATGAAAATTTATAGCGGAGGATTAGAAAAGTGCCTTAATATGAATTCGTAGCTAAAGTTGTAAAAATGGCCGCCATTTGGAATTTCTTCATTTTTCGTATGATACATGATCATTGTGTCCATCATGTTTCTGAAAACGCCTTTATCCCAGTGTCTGATCCACCAATCCTTGCTGGTAGTGCCATTGTAATTGCATTGGTTACTTCTACATCGAATGGTTTGGCAATCCAAGGAAAAATGTACCTTCCAAGATCCCCAAAATGTATGCACAACTCCTGGGATTGCGCAAACTCGGATTATACGTATTTAGGACCAAATGAAGATATTAAAATTATTTCCAACTCGCTATGAATTAATTCCCCAAAACGCTTTTTTATCTAATTTGATTCGCCTACATTATTGTCATTACACTACATTTAAACCACCTGTAAAGCAAGAAATATTACTTTGCTTATCCGCGAGAAAATAACGGTCTGACACCCGACAACTAAACTTAACTTCAGTTGTCGGGCGTCAGACCGTCAACATCTCCAGCATCTCCTGAGGATGCCTCGTAGAGAGGCGAAACACGTGTCGAGTTTTGAACTTTTGGTGGTGGGTTGTTATATTTATTTGCGTATTTATTTTTGCGGTATTGCGTGGTAAAAAATACGCAAGTAAGTATAACGGGTTAGCACTGATTGACTAACACGTTTATTTTCTATAAGCAAAGTAATATATTTCTTACTTTAATTAGCATGGATTTCCGCAAAGTAACGCCTGATTCTATTAATTACCACCTGTAACTTTAAGTTTACAGGTGCTTCAACGTAGGCAGTTCAAACGTAATATTCTATTTCGGCTAGACATGTGACATTGACACCGACCGCTCCTTATACGTTCCAAACACAATATCATCTTTGTCAGCTGACCTTTTGGCTGATGCACCAATATTTAATAACTGACAGTTGCTCGTGCTATGTTAAAAGGTAATGGCTTCCATTTAAATGTCTAATCTAGGGATCCCTAGGCTTGTATGTGACGCCCTTAATTTAAATGTTGTTTTTTGAGACTCTTTTGCTAATACTTTTTTTTGTTTATTTTAACAAATTTTTATAACAAGTTACCTGACGATGCTTTAAGATTACCCTTGCCAGCTCTTAAGAATTACTTAAAGAAGTCATTGATGTTGAAGGCTTACTACAGAGTCGAGGACTATTTGACAGACAAATATGCATGGTCCAAACCAGAAACTGTAAAAACACGTAGCAATTAAAATGTATTATGTGTATATGTAAAATCATTGTATAGATATAGAGGTGACACAGCTCAGGTAAGAAAGCACATGAAATATTTTTGTAGGTAAAACAGCGTATCAGATTTATATAATGTATATTCTCATTTATTTATTAATTTTATTCGAAGAATTCGATATGTTTTCTGATAGAGCTACGTATTTGTATGATTTGATATGACATATATATTTTTTATCAAATTTCTATAAAGAAAAGTAGCTACTGTATGTAATGGCATGATTTCTATAATAATCTAAATTGTATATTTTTCTTATTTAATGCATGTTAATTATAAGATGTAATGTTTTGAAAAGGTGTGTCCCGCCGAGTTTCTTGCCGGTCCTTATTGAGATACCCTCCTCCTATTGAGGGGGGATTTAAAAAAAAATTCTCGGGTCAGAGAAGGGTTAGAGCCGGTGTAGCTTTATTTGACGTTCATAAGCGCATTGTAATATGCCTACTTGAATAATAAAATATCTTTATCTCTAATTTAACACATATCAGTGAAAGAATAAGGATCAAAATCAAATGGCGTTCTAAAAGTTTTAATCATGTGTCGATAGATAGCAGTAAATTTACTGTGGCTACAAAGTTTTGTTTGACACCTCTACCTCTATTTCAAATTTTCCTTGATTTTAACGTGGCCTCGATAAAGTAAAATCCTCGTTTACATGAAGTAAAATGCCGTTCCCTTCAAAGCCCAAAAACTCGAAATATTTAACTAAGACGAAGTAAACAACGATTCCCTTCACGACTATTATAGTACATTGTATACCTCTATAGCTCGAAAAATGAAATTTGACCTCTACAACTCAAAAAAAGTCTTATTGTTTTACCACCTCTATATCTTGAAGTTATTTACTAACAAACCTCTGTAACTTGAAATAGACAGTAAGACTGTACTTACCTCTCTAACACGAATTTTTCATACCTTTTACCGCTGTAACTCGAAACCTCTTTAAGATGAACAAAACCTACAAGAACCTCCGTAAGTCAATGCCCTCTATAATACGAAACCTCGTTAACACAAAGTTTTTGTTCTTTCCCTTGAGATTCATGCTATTTAGTTTCAGAGTTACAAAAGCGTTTTTACCCAAACTGAAATAGAGACACTTCGCTCGCGTTTTGCACTCCCTCAGTCAATAATATTTCAACCCTGTCTAGTTTGGGCTCATAAGAACCTTGATAGTAGAAAATTGTTCCAGAAAAATACAATCAACAATAAAAGCTAGTATCTAAAACGTACCTAATTGATCAAGAATTTTACTAAACAAGAAACATACATTACTTACCTACTTAATGTGTTTTTATGAAGCTATTTCAATTAACGAAATACCACCTAAATGCCAAATCATAAGAATTAGGTAAGAAACCATATCCATGTAATATGTGTTTAGCGTGATCATAAATATCATAATTCTTGCGAGTCGACAGTTGACCGAGTTCCACTTAATAGATTCACTTGAAATTTCTCAGGGCAATGTAATTCGTCATTGTTATCAAAGAGGCGATAATCAGATGGATATTACAGTAGCTACTGTTGCGGTGTCGTTGTTCCCGCCGCTATCTGTCACTCATTCATTCTTTTAAAATTACGGGTTCAGTCCAGTGGGACTATTTCGCCAATATCAACTAGTAGGAGCTTTAAATACGACTAAAATTGTACGGTTAGTACAAGACAGTGTACGGTGATTTTATCAACGTGAGGCTTTTAGCGGTCGGAGCCCGGGAAGCCGGCTACTTGCTACATGACCATCCTTGACCTAACACTGGTATTTTCTTGGATCCGACCTCCCTCTCAATTCAAGAAACTCTAGGCCCATGGGGTCCCAGCGCGCACAAGTTTTTAGCAGAAAACGCGAAGCGTCTGGTTGACGTAACTGATGACCGAAAAGCTGGTGGCTTCCTCGCACAACGTATCAGTATTGCGCCAGGAAATGCCGCCAGCATCCTTGGTACAGTACCTCAAGGGCCTATTTTAGATTTAGGCTAGTTTTAGTAATCTTATATATCCATTATATATATTGTTATTTAAAAAATATCAAAGTGGCATAACTATGGTTAATAGAAGAATGTATGTGAATTTATTTTGGTTTTTCATTGTCTAGACATGACTAATCGAAAACAATATCATACGCACAAGCATCATAATATTGTAATTTTTGCCCTTCAGCGCCGAAAACATTTCTATTGAGACGTAACAATAGTTAATTATACTTGCGCCGACGCAAGGATGCGTGAATCATTGCTGCTGGGTGGCAAGAACAAGCTTCTTGAATTTAAGGAAGTGTGACCTGGAAGGTCTAATTTAAAATACTCCACATAACATATCTATGAGTGTGCGAAGATACTCGAAATAAATGTTTTTATTACTATAACATGAACTTACTAATTGGTCGCGTACTGTGCGGTTTAAGAGGATTTTTCTCCAGCGGAGGCTCCGGCTGTGGAATGAGCTCTCTTCCGAGGTTTTCCCGAGGGGCTACCGTACGGGGTTCTTCAAAAAAGGAGTGTACAGTTAAAGGGTCAGCTACGCGCATGTAACATCTCTGGAGTTACAGGAGCCCATAGGCTACGGTCACTGCTTACCATTAAGCGGGTCGTATCCTTTTTTGCTACCGACGTGGTATAAAAAAACTTGGTTCATACGCGCGCAATCGAGATGCATTGCGATTTGCGAATCGTGTCCAACGGGCTAGGCACAGTCCCATTTTTGTCGCCTGTCACCCTGCCTGTCACGTTCTAACAAGTATGTAAGTGCGAAAGTGACAGGCATAATGACAGGTGATAAAAATGCAACCATGCTGCGCGATTCAGATTTAACAACTTGTTATGGTGTTGATCTTATTTTGCTGATTGGTGCGTGTAAGAAAGTGAACGTCGTGCGTGAGATGCGCGCCAATCATCAATACAATTGTCAATGTTGTATCAAAACCAGTTCTAAACCGTAAAACAATTGTTAAATTAGAAATACATAGTAAACTTGGTGAAGAATCTTTTTCTTGGTGTCAGTACCTATTCCGGATGGTAAAAGGGGATTAGGGACAGAAAGAAAAGGTAATAGAAGTCTTATTGAAGAGTGCCCAATTACTATGGAGGAGTCAATAACTATAGCAGTCACCCTACGTATTTATATGGAGAAATAGCTAGCCCCATCCTATTCAACAATGAAAACCCAACATATCCTTATTGTTACTCTATGTTGGCCTGGTTTGGGGTCCGCAAGACATCCCAAGTGTCCCAAAAATGTATACTGGTAAATCCAGTCCAAATCAATTGAAATAATTTTTTTTATGGTGATTTACAACTTATAAGCCCTTTCCATAATGAGTCATCGACTAAGCATATTACTTACTAGTTTGGCGCAATGGCCCAAAATGAGTCTTGGCCTCCAACACAAGAGCACGCGAAAAAAATAACAACTAAAAAGTTGTTCCACCCTATTACATGATTGATGTAATTTGGAACTGGTAACAGAGTAAAAACTTCCTGATTGAATCGAATCGATACAATCGATTTGTAATTTTCTTTGTTCAAGAATAGCTTGATAATGAACAATGAATCATCAGTGATCAATGAAAACTAGGTCAATCGGTAACTAGATTCATTTGTCTGTTGTAGTGACACTGACAAAATCATAGACAACAATTATGTGAACGGAAATAGTTATTTGTTTTACAAGGGGCCAAAGTTGTTGTTTGACCCCTCGTGCTAGTATTATAAAAAGGAAGTTTACGTTAAGCGTGAGGAGTTTCGTACATTGACCCGCGTTTTATTAACTTGCTATCTCTGACACATGCGTGTGCTGAAATTGCTGAGGATGTCAATGCCACTGTGCGAGCGGGACAGCAATATAACTATGCACAAGCGATAGAGATAGGAACAGGTAGGTAAATGTACGAAATTCTCCATGCCTATCGTCCGTGTTTTACCCGAGCTAGACTTAGAGCATTTTACCAACCGGAATCGCCTTTAAGAGCTTACCCCTCTGTCGAAAACCTCGACCAATGGTCATATGTATTGTATGGACTGACGTTTATCTGACATGGCTATTTGTACGTACAAATAGCCATACATTTGACGTCCTCCCCGCAAAAATCGACTGTTTTGTACAGAAAATTACAGACAAGGCGTCTCCACTTGGTTAAATGCTCTAAGGAGCTAGAGAAGAATTCTAATATTGAACCTTAAAATCTTAAAAAAAACCTGCTCAGCCATATAATTATGCTGCTCACTGTGTACCAGTTGCTTTTCAATGAATGAAAACATCGTGAGAAAACCGGACTAATACAAATAAGGCCTTCCGTTCTTTGTTCAAAGGTCAAATGTCAGTCAAATAATTTAGCCTATACACGTCTGCCTGCCTATACGCGAGTTCTGCGGTAACAGCATATCGCCTGTCACTTTGCCTGTCACTTTCGCACTTATATACTTGTTAGAATGTGACAGGCATAGTGACAGGAGATAAAAATTCGAGCGTGCTACTGCTGGGCACAGGACTCTCATGCGCTCTCGGCCTCTCGGGCTTGGGCTAGGGCCCATTTCTCGGACGGTATTAGACTAATATTATTAGTCTACGAACTATCAACTCGTATCGGTTACCATGGCAACACACTAATAATATTAGACTAATACCGTTTAAGAAATGGGGCGTATTTCTACGTATAGTCCCCACACTATTTCAATGCTGGTTGGGGACTATCCATACAAATTTGAATTTCTTCACAGATGTATTCAAGCCCTCACGATGTTTTCTTTCAATTCAAATTTTAAGGTATAAAATTTTATTCAGAATAACAATATACATAATGGATATATACAGAGGATTACTATAACTAGCTTAAATCTAAAATAGGCCATTGGTACAATACCAAGGATCCTGGCGGCATTTCCTCGTTTTATCGCAATGCTGATACGAGTACGTTATCGAGGAAGCCGCCATCTGTTCGGTCACAAGTTACGTCAAACTTTAATAGTTCTTCTATTAATTAAGTATATCTAAGTATCACATAAGTCAATCTAAGCTAACATTGAATAACAATACCTATTTAAACATATTCCTACATATCATACACGATCATAAATTACCATAAACAAGAAATTACACATTATTGAATACCTAATCGCATCCATCAAGTCAGTCACATCGAACAGGTGTAATTTGTACGTTTGTGCATCTTTAATCAGATAGGATAACAATGTGTGTGGGGGCAGATGGAGGCATCGCCATATACAAAAACGTCGTATGGGACTTATCTTGGTTGTTTTAATACTCGTTATATAAAAATTAAACTTCAGGACATATTAAATGACTAGGAAGGCGACTTTTGAATTTCAAGTGCTCGGTTTCGTCACTCGATAATCTGTGGAAAACGGCGGAATGCTATTATTAACCGACTTCAAAAAAGGAGGCGGTTCTCAATTCGACTGTTTTTTTGTATGTATGTTACTCAATATCTCCGAGAATTGTGAACCGATTTTCAAATATTTTTTTTAATTGAACGGGTATAACCCCGAGATGGTCCCGTTGGCACTAAGTCGGGGTCTGATGATGGGATCTTGGAGAAATCGAGGGAACTCTTCAAATGTTATAGGTACATGTTTGGCGCTATTGGTAATTTTTGAAGTCGGTTTTTTTTTTTAGTTTTTCAAATACGAGCTATAGAAATTGGGAGTCTAGTGGTATTGATCACTCGTTTTCAATTATATTAGTAGAGATATTATCAATGGGGGAAAACGAAATGGCGCAGTCAATTAAAAGATCGGCCGCTAGGCCCTTGATATTGAAATGATACCCTTATGTTATCATTCGCCAGTGTGTCTCGTTAGCATCAATACGAACGAAATGCATGCGCGAATAGCCATATGGCATGATACTGATACCAAACTGTAAGTTTGAAAAGGTTTATAAACTACCTTGTGTACCTATTGTACTGATTCAATTTGTATAAGTCCAGTGCGCAGTTTGAAAACGTAAGTAAATATATGTTCTGTCAGTTCAGCGGGGTAATGCAGCCAGCATCATCGAGACCTTGCCGCAGGGGCCATTTTTAGGGTTCCGTAGCCAAATGGCAAAAAACGGAACCCTTATAGATTCGTCATGTCCGTCTGTCTGTCCGATTCTGTCACAGCCACTTTTTTCCGAAACTATAAAACCTATACTGTTCAAACTTGGTAAGTAGATGTATCCTATGAACCGCATTATGATGTTTACACAAAAATAGAAAAAAAACAATAAATTTTGGGGGTTCCCCATACTTAGAACTGAAACTCAAAAAATCTTTTTTCATCAAAACCCATACGTGTGGGGTATCTATAGATAGGTCTTTAAAAATGATATTGAGGTTTCTAATATCATTTTTTTCTAAACTGAATAGTTTGCGCGAGAGACACTTCCAAAGTGGTAAAAAGTGTGTGTGTCCCCCCCCCCCCCCCCCCGTAACTTCTAAAATACCAGAATGAAAAATCTAAAAAAAATATATGATATACATTGCCATGCAAACTTCCACCGAAAATTGGTTCGAACGAGATCTAGTAAGTAGTTTTTTTTTAATACGTCATAAAAATTTAAAAAAATTTTTTTTTTTATCAAACCCATACGTGTGGGGTATCTAGGGATAGGTCTTCAAAAATGATATTTAGGTTCCTAATATAATTTTTTTCTAAACTGAATAGTTTGCGCGAGAGACACTTCCAAAGTGAAAAAATGTGTCCCCCCCCCCCCCCGTAACTTCTAAAATAACAGAATGAAAAATCTAAAAAAAATATATCGTATACATTACCATGCAAACTTCCACCGAAAATTGGTTTGAACGAGATCTAGTAAGTAGTTTTTTTAATAAGTCATAAAATAAAAAATATTTTTTTTTTTTTCATCAAACCTATACGTGTGGGGTATCTACGGATAGGTCAAAAATGATATTTAGGTTCCTAATATCATTTTTTTCTAAACTGAATAGTTTGCGCGAGAGACACTTCCAAAGTGGTAAAATGTATGTCCTAAGTGGTAAAATGTTGAACGAGACCTAGTAAGTAGATTTTTTTTAATACGTCATAAATGGTACGGAACCCTTCATGCGCGAGTCCGACTCGCACTTGGCCGCTTTTTTAGATTTAGTTTATTTAAAAAAAAAAGTTTAGTGTAGTTTTATTTTTGTATAGTCTGTATTTAGATTCATTGTAATTTTAAGTTTTTATTTATTGTTTCCCTCATGTTTTTGTACCTTATTTAAATATATCTATAGTAAATATTGTAATGCCGCGAAACAAGTTTGAAATATACAGTTAAGTTGTTTTAGAACGCAGCCATAGTTTTTTTTTTTTTTTTTATCCGCCAATGCTGGCGCCTTTTTGTTTGTCATCTGTAAAATGCTGTGAAATATACCGTTAGTGAAGAAGTACAAGTTTTCTTTCTCTAAATCTCCTATTAAAGCCACGAAATCCTTCATGGTAGCAGAGCGTGGTTGCTAATTAGTAGAAGTGATCAGTAGTTGAAGGAAAATCCGAAGTATTTCAAGAATATATTGTTCGTACAGTACAGCGATACAGTCGCCGGGTATATCGACTGCAGATCGTCGTAATACAACGAAACAGCAATTATACTGATATTTGGACATCAAGATGGGCACAAACTTGTTCAATTTAGAGAAATTGACCGGCCGTGATAACTTTGCGACTTGGAAATTTAGTATGAGGACATATTTGGAGCATGAAGATCTTTGGGAGTGCGTGCAACCTAGTGACACAAGCAAAACGGTAGACGCCAAAAAGGACATGAAAGCTAAAGCTAAGTTGATTCTGCTATTGGATCCTCAGAACTATATTCATGTACAAGATTGCACAACGGCAAAACAAGTGTGGGAAAACTTACAAAAGGCCTTCGATGACAATGGTCTGACAAGGAAAGTAGGATTGCTTAAGGACTTGGTGAACACATCTTTAGAGTCAAGCAATAGTGTTGAAGACTACATCAGTAAAATAATGACAACCGCTCACAAACTTCGCAATATTGGGTTTGAGGTTAATGAAGAGTGGCTCGGCACACTAATGCTAGCTGGTCTGCCAGAAGTCTATATGCCCATGATAATGGGGCTCGAAAGTTCAGGTGTGTCAATTAGCGCTGATCTTGTGAAAACAAAACTTTTACAAGAAGTTAAATCAACAGACTCCGGCGCTGCCTTATACACAAACTTTAAGAAGACTAAGCAGGACCAACAGCCTGTCAAGCCTAAAGGGCCAAGATGTTACAGCTGCAACAAGCATGGCCATTATGCTAAGTTTTGCAAGAATTCTAAGAAAACTACGCACAAACAGCAAAAGAGTGGAGATAGTACAAATTTTGTGGCAGCGTTTTCTGCTTCATTGGGAGGAGAAAAGAACAATAATTGGTTTATAGACTCGGGTGCCTCGATGACCATGACAGCAAGAAAAGAATTAATGTATAACATTAGCAAGCCACCGGTAACTTCAATCACTGTAGGTAACAAAGCATCATTACCAGTATTGGGAGTAGGGTGTGTTGATGTCAAGTTAAGTAAAGGAGGGATTCTTCAACTAAAAAACGTCTTGTATACTCCTGGACTTGGTCCTAATTTGATATCAGTGAGCAGTATAACAAAGAATGGCTATGAAGTGAGATTTTTTGAAAAAGGGTGCCATGTTGTGAATGAAAAAGGAAAGATCATCTGCTCAGGAACGCAGATGAATAAGCTCTATTTGCTAGATACAGCTAATACCTTTGAAACTGCACAATTTTCTACAGCCAGAGGAAATGTTGACAATACCCTTTTATGGCATTTAAGAATGTCACATTTAAATGTGTCCGATGTCAACAAGCTGCCTAATGCTGCTGAGGGTGTGACAATTGAAACTAAAACTGACAATATCAGATGTACTCACTGTGCAGAAGGAAAACAGACAAGACTGCCGTTCAACAAGGTGGGTTCCAGAGCCACACAGCCCCTTGAGCTCATACATTCAGACTTATGTGGGCCGATGGAACACCTATCAGTCTCAGGTATGAAATATTTTATCACTTTTGTCGATGATTACACCCGTATGTTCCATGTGTACTTTTTGAAAGATAAACTGAATATTTCAGAGGTATTTAAAGATTTTAAGGCTAGAGTTGAACTACAGCTTGAAAGAAAAATTAAGATGATTCGCACAGATGGAGGCAAAGAGTACTGCAATAATCATTTTGAAAAATATTTAAGTAGTAATGGTATTATCCATCAGACTACAACACCGTATACAGCTGAGCACAATGGATTATCAGAACGCGGGAATCGCACTCTTGTTGAACGGGCGAGGTGTATGTTATTTTATGCCAAATTAGAGCCGAGGTATTGGGCCGAGGCCATAGCCACAGCTGCCTATATCACAAATCGCTCCCCGTCTAGGAGCCTGGAAGGTAAAACTCCTTATGAAATGTGGTATGGGCGTAAACCTAATCTGTCCCATATTAGAATATTTGGCACGGAGGCCATGGTCCATATACCCAAGCAGAAGAGACAAAAATGGGACAAGAAATCAACCAAGTTGATACTAGTGGGATATTGTGAGAACTCGAAAGGATACCGGCTATTAGACCCAACCAGTAGAAAAATCATCAAGAGCAGAGATGTTATTTTTCATGAAAAATTTCATAATAACATGTTTGATGAAAACACTGTTTCAGTTGATCTCCAAGGAGAAAAAAAAAACCCGTCATCAGTCAGCCCCAGTACCTCATCTGACAAGAAGGAGAGCCCAGGGACCAGTGATGACAGCTCTAAAGGTAACACCGAAGATCACATGAGTCCGACAAACCCCAATGGTACACCAGGCAGCAAAGGTAAAGCTATAAAGCCTGTAAAGGATAATAATAGTGAAGATTCCAACAGTGAATATCAGACTGATACAGATGATCTTGATGAAACCTATTATCCCTCGATAAATACAAGTCTATTGCAAAATCAAGATAAGAAAATGACTTTAAGGCCCCGTAAGAAAGCTAATGAGAATAGTCTGTTCTGCTTATTTACTAATTTGTCTGATCCACAGTCAGTAGAGGAAGCCATGTCGTCTCCACATGCTGCTGAATGGAAAAAGGCCATGGACGAAGAGTACAACTCCCTGATGAAGAACAACACATGGAGCTTAACTGATCTTCCTACCAATAAGAAGGCCTTACCTTCCAAATGGGTATTCAAAACTAAAACTGACCAGGCTGGAGAGGTTACACGTTTTAAGGCCAGACTTGTCATAAAAGGATTTGCTCAAAAGAAAGGGATAGATTACGAGGAGATTTACTCACCAGTAGTAAGGTACACAACCATACGCTACTTATTTGCTCTAGCCGCAAAATATAGCATGGATATTGATCAGATGGATGCTGTTTCTGCATTTCTACAGGGAGAAATAGACACTGATATTTACATGGTACAGCCGGAACTATATGTACAAGGATCTCAAGTATGCTGTTTACATAAGTCCATATACGGTCTAAAGCAAGCTAGCCGCTTATGGAACATGAAACTAAATTGTGTACTACAAAATATTGGAATGCAGCAGTCTAAGACTGATCCATGTGTTTATTTCAATGAAGAGAGGAATACTTTCATTGCAGTATGGGTCGATGACCTACTTATTTTTACATCTCAACAAGATGTCAAGGATATGTTAAAGAAGAAGTTGATGAAACATTTTGAAATGAAAGATCTAGGAAAGGCTAGCCAGTGCCTAGGATTCAACATTACAAAACAAGTAGATACAGTTATGTTGGATCAGAAAAAGTATATTAATGAGATACTAGATAGATTCGGGATGTCAGAGTGCAAGGCTGTAAAAACGCCTATAGAGCCTGCCATTAAGTTTAGCCAAGATGCAGAACCAGATAATAAGTATCCATACCGGCAGGTTATTGGCTGTCTTCTCTACATAGCTCAAGCCACAAGACCCGATATCTCATTTGCAGTCAATGCACTGAGTCGATACAATGCAGAACCAAAGACTGAGCATGTGACTGCAGTTAAAAGACTGTTGAGGTACTTGCAAGGCACCAAGGATCTCAGACTGAGCTATACCAAGAATGGTGAATCAAACATCACAGGATACTGCGATGCAGATTGGGCTGCAGATGTGGTAGATCGCAAATCCTGCACGGGCTACATCTTTATGTTACAGGGCGGTGCCATTTCCTGGTCATCCCGTAAGCAGCAGACAGTGGCCCTGTCGACAGCCGAAGCGGAGTACATGGCGATGTCCTCGGCCACTCAAGAGGCGCTATGGTTGAGACAACTTAGCGCGGAGCTTGGCCAATGTCTGAACGAGCCCCTCATCATTTTCAGTGACAACCAAAGTGCGATAAAACTTTCTTTAAATGATTGTTATTTGCCTAGATCAAGACACATTGATATACGTTATCATTTTCTTAAGGAACATGTTTGTAACTCTAAGATAAAATTTTGTTATTGTAAGGGTGATGAAATGTTAGCCGACATTTTAACAAAAGGTGTAACAACCAATAAAATGTTATATTGTTTAGCAAGAATAGGCTTGCGTTCTAGGGGTGGGTGTTAAGTTGTTTTAGAACGCAGCCATAGTTTTTTTTTTTTTTTTTATCCGCCAATGCTGGCGCCTTTTTGTTTGTCATCTGTAAAATGCTGTGAAATATACCGTTAGTGAAGAAGTACAAGTTTTCTTTCTCTAAATCTCCTATTAAAGCCACGAAATCCTTCAATTTTAGCAAATTAAAACTTTTTTTAACCAATCAAAACTTTTGTTTATAGCGGGAAAACTTAAGTCATTATAACATTTTATGCAGCAAGTATAACTAGATACCTACTGTCTTTTTCGAATTGAAACGTACTAAAGATTACATACAACTTTCTGTTTCTATGAGTGTTTCGATTTAATCACGATTATATGTAATGGGTGGAGATGAGTCAAATCTATGCGATCATGGATAATTATTCTGTTTAAGTAGGCTTGTCAAGTACTGTGCGGGGCTAAGTTCGATTCCCGATTCGATTTAAAAACCTGTACCCCTAGTGTAAATTTGGTCGACATCATAACGTAACGAACGCGTTTGCGTTAAGTCTCATTTTGTATAGGATTTTGAGTTTCGAAAACGTCCCGCTTGGCGCGCTCTTTCGAAATCCAATACAAAATGAGACTAAACGCAAACGCGTACGTCACGTTTGGAAATCGAATTTATTTACACTACTGTACTTACGCTCCTTTTTTCAGGCCAAACAATAAAAGTAAGTTTTCATTTTTTGAAATTATGACTGACATAGTGATTAAATAGTATCGTAATTTCACAGAATTTCTCGATGTCGGCACTTTTTAGGGTTCCGTACCCAAAAGGTAAAACGGAACCCTATTAATAAGACTCCGCTGTCCGTTCGTCTGTCACCAGGCTGTATCTCATGCACCGTGATAGCTAGACGGTTGAAATTTTAACAGATGATGTATTTCTGTTGCCCCTATAACATTAACAACAAATACTAAAAAGTACGGAACCCTCGGTGGGCGAATCCGACTCGCGCTTGTCCGGTTTTTTGTTTCGAAGTCACGAAACGACCCTCATTTTAAAGATACAGATAGTAACGTAATAACTAAGTATATAATATGTAACGTACTAAGTATATATGTAACTTGCACATACTTTTTCTCGTTAGTAATAAATAAATGTTATAGTCATTTTCTACACAAATTGATCAAGTCCCACGGTAAGCTCAAGAAGGCTTGTGTTGAGGGTACTCGGACAACGATGTATATAATATACATATTTCAATTTCAATTTCAATATTTATTTGCAACCAAAGTAGATTACAGTAGACAAATGCAACTTAATGCTAGGTACATACATATCTACTAGGACCCGGATTGGGCTTAGCAAAATACAGAATATTCCTAATCTAGATTTCATACATACATAATTCATTTATATTTTTAGCCTTTTAGGTAAATTAAAATTATTCGTTAAAACTCATATAAATCAAAATGAATGACGCACAATTCACTACAATTACGGTAATAATAATGGTAAAACATTGTAAAAATAAATTAGCAAAACATCTGTATAAAGCATTGGTACAATTGATAAAATTAATTAATTTAAATATTATTAATTTATTATTTATTTATTTATTTAATTTGAATATTGAAATACATAGAAAACATCCATGACTCAGAAACAAATATCTGTGCTCACCACACAATTAAACGCCCTTACCGGGATTAGAACCTGGGACCATCGGCTTCATAGGCAGGGTCACTACTCACTAGGCCAGACGGCTCGTCAAAGTATATTTACGACAATTTTACTTATGACATAGCAAATTAAATTAAATATTAAATAAATAAATATTATAGAGACATTATTACTTTACTACACAAATTGACTAAGTCCCACAGTAAGCTCAATAAGGCTTGTGTTGAGGGTACGTAGACAACGATATATATAATATATACATATATATAAATACTTAAATACATAGAAAACACCCATGACTCAGGAACAAATATCCATGCTCATCACACGAATAAATGCCCTTACCAGGATTTGAGCCCGGGACCATCAGCTTCGTAGGCAGGGTCACTACCCACCAGGCCAGACCGGTCGTCGTATTATGTGTATATGATAATTAATATTAAGAAACATAATCAACGAACTGTTAATTGTAACGTAAGCGTTCTCTTTTTTACGTTGACTGGGTGCTCTAGTCTATGGTTCTCCCGCCTAATTACATATATATTACCTACGATATAACTATATTATATTATGCGGTGTTAAGTAACTATTTACTTCAGACACAACTATGACGTGAATGTGTACTCTATTTTGAATACACACAAAATAATTTTGTATCAGGTACATTTTTTTACTCTTTAATAAAAGAAACATTTTATTTACAACAATATACAATATATTTATTTAAAATGTATTGCACAATAAAAATAAGCGCAAATGCGGGATTTAATGCCGTATGGCATTCTCTACCAGTCAACCATAGGGCAAAACAAAAATTCACGAATGTGGGTGCAATGAGAAAAATAATTCAGATATCAGATTATACTTAATGGATATATACAGAGGATTACTATACCTAACTAGCTTAAATCTAAAATAAGCCCTTGAGGCATTGTACCAAGGATGCCGGCGGCATATCCTCGTTGTATCCCAATACTGATGCGTTATGCGAGGGAGCCGACAGCTCTTCCGTCACCAGTTACGCCCGCTAGACGCTTCGCGATTTCTGCAAAAAACTTGCGCTAGGACCCCATTGACCTAGAGTTTCAACGCCAATTTCAATCCATTTTTATGTGATAGTCAGCTATCGAACCCGGATGTCGCGGGTTCAAGCCCCAGCTCGTACCAATAAGTTTTTCAGAACTTATGTACGAAATATCATTTGATATTTACCAGTCGCCATTCGGCGAAGGAAAACATCGTGAGGAAACCGGACTAATCCCAACAAAGCCTAGTTCACCCTCTGGGTTGGAAGGTCAGATGGCAGTCGCTTTTGTAAAAACTAGTGGCTACCCCAAATCTTGGGATTAGTTGTCAAGCGGACCCCAGGCTCCCATGAGCCGTGGCAAAAAAGGCCGGGACAACGCGAGGAAGAAGAAGAGTCAGGTAACGAGTAGACGAGCCGCCTGATGGGAAGGGGTCATCGTCGCCCATGGACATAAACAACATGAAGCTTTATGAATTCAGAACATTAAAATAACCAAATCAATATTTTAAATAATTTTGACCTTTCGCGGTCTATCGTTCCTTCAATTAATTGAGATTATTGTGCAAATTACACTTTATCCTATCGTTAAAATGCCATAACCGCTTCCATTATACGCCATTGGCTTGGTAACTATTAGCATAGAATAAACAATAGCAGAGACAGAATGACACATCCTACAAAAGCGAAGTTTGACAGCAATTCAGAGACAAATCATGCTGTTTCGTTCTAATGCATTGCATTATCCCTTTTGGCTATTTAGGATTGTCAAAATTCAAATCATTATCTTATCTGTGGTTGTGCACACTAAGCTGCAAAGGGACGTCAACTTGTGCCAACCCTAACTGTTAGTAGTGCTAGTCTAGTACGGATCTAAGCAGTGTTGTTTCCTTGCAAATCGCTCATGCAGGGTATTACTAGTGGCTTTGTGAGCTATAGACTTCGCAAGAGTCGCAAATCTATCTTTCCATAGCTCCAGCCCCGGTCAATCTTCGTCATTTTGAGGACGATGTGGCTGCTGGTGTTGGCCAGCTCTTCGCTACCGATCATTACCCAACCCCACGACCTAGCCTGGTGATACCGTTTGAGCGAGGCCAGGTTTCGGGGCCGCGGTGAAGGCGACCAGTAGCTTAGGTGGCGTGTGCGGCGTGCTGGTTAAGCTGTATCCGAAGTGTGTGTTGTGCTTGCTCGAGCTCTGCTAGTAGTGGTGTAGGAGGTATCGCGGCAAGTCCCGAGCCCACCTCTCCGGAGGTCTGGTATTTTGGTGCGGCGCGATGTCCCGTAGATGCTCGGACCGCCTCATACAGTGCGACGCGATGTCCCGTAGATGCTAGGACCGCCTCACACAGTGCGGCGCGATGTACCGTAGATGCTCGGACCGTCTGACACAGTGCGGCGCAATCTGACATAGCCTCCAAAGCAGGGATGCGGAAGAGTGCACCCATACCATCCATAAATAAATCTTTCCATAGCTTAAAACTGAATAAATAAATGCCTCCACCGTTTAAAAGAATCCTGTAATTGAATCCAAATATAATTCCATGTGATTATCATTACCTCAAAAAAATTCAAATTTCATAAGAATCTGTTGAGAAATACGATCTGTAAGTTGAACAGCCGGGCAGACAACACAGCTATACGAAATATTTTTTTCCCAAGCTGAAACGAAGACGCTTCAAATAATGAAAATTGCCAAATAACTAGACTAAAACATAATTAGTAATTATCTTACGACAATCTTTAAGCAATTAAGGGTCATCTAAATTCAGTAAACGAGTGCAAGAAAAGAAACTATTACATGCGTCATGCCTCAAGTCCGCTCAAATAAGGGCCAAAATATACAAAATGCATGTTGCGTTGCCCACACGCAATCGCTAATGGTGCCATTCGACTGATAACTGATAATCTTTAAAAAATGAGTAACATTCGCTGCTGCTTTCAGGGGCACCCCACATTAGCGTCTTCCGAGCGCCGGCGTCCAGTCAGCGCTATGTAAAATGGCGTCGCTGCGCAGTTTCGCCAACGTTGCTTCGAGCAACGGCCATAGAGTTGCCTAGACGCCGACGCTCGCGGGAGACACTAGTGTGGGGTGGAGCTTAGAGCCACCTCACACTAGTGTCTGAATGTGGTAAATGGCGCCGCTGCGCAGTTGCGCCAACGGTGCGTCAACCAGCTCGGGATACGCTAACAGTGTGGGGTGGCCCTTACTGCCGCTATTAGAGTTAGACCAAGATAAATCTGCAACGATTTTGGTAGCAATAGCATACGCAGTTGCACTAATATTTATACGTCATGATTTCATAGCAGCTTAATGTTAAAATAACACTTGCACTGGGTGTGCTATCAAATTCGTTGCAGACTTATCTTGGTCTATCTCTAGAACGTTTAATCCATCACAAAAAGTTATCTAGAAGAGATCGCCTCATGGTGTATTCCCATTTGCTCCCGCAAATCTAGCTAGTTTTTTTTTAATGAGGGCGCAACTATGTTTGTACGGAGAACCGAGTTATTTCTTTAAAGGCAACAAATAATTTCGATGTCCTGTTCAAATCTCTCAATCTTAAACCAACGTATTAAATGCGTTATTCCCTTGATCATAAACAGATACTGATGGACATTTGAACTTTAAACGCATTTAGGTACAAAAAGTGTATCCGTGATTATTATTGTTACATAAATGTATCAAATGTAAGAAGATTATCGCAGGTAAAACAACTGCAAGTTTGGACTTGGGCATCCAAACGTGCCAAAAATGCTAGCGGCATTGGCGCGTTGCACAGCCAGCGATATTCGCTGAACCAGGAAAGAGCCGGCACGGGGGTCCCTACCCCTATCCCTCAAACGCCGCCCCAAAGCTCTAATAAGTTTTTTGGCCTCCACACACCAAGGCCCCGCAGTTTCTATAGCGACCGGAACAAAGTCGTACGCTGGTACCAAGTTTGCGTATTTATTATATTTGAATTTCGCAGCACTCTACGCCTGCTATTTTGCTAGTATGGGTGATGTGGGAGGGGGCAAAGGCAGACAGTTATTATGAATTAAATATAATTCGACGGATAAGACGGACTACTTTCATCAGCATTTTAGAAATGTTTGAGTAATGCTGCAAAATATTGAATAAATGTTTTAGAAGAAGTCCGTAGCTTTAGCAACGTGTGCGCGCAAGGCTGTGACATTTAGCGGAGATGGTCGCTGCTCTAGTTGCATGCCTACAGGGCACAGTGACGAGCGGAGCGGAATAATAAGGTAAGATGTATTTCAAACTAACACGGACATTGAACGCAATCGTGCTGCACCGATATTGCTACAAAATGTACGCTTTTCTGAACCCGATTGAAAAAAAATCCCTCTTATTCATAAATCTTTTCCTTTCTCTAATACACACAATGGTAAGGTGGCAGATAATAACACGGGCTAAATGATAGTAGTAATGTCACAAATATTCAGTAAATGTTTTATAAGTAGTCCATGGCTTCAGTGGCGCGTGCGTGCTGGGCTGTGACATTTAGCGGAGATCGTCGCTGCTCTAGTTGTATGCCTACAGCACAGAGTGACGGGTGGAGCAGGTTAACGCGTAGAACCGAAGTCCCGAAGCATCCAGGAGGCTAGTGCTCAAACACAGAACAATAGTACACTGTGTAGTACAGTTAGAAGGGCGCCACAGGCTTACAAGGGTTATGGAATGAAGTGAATAAAAACCTTTTTTCAGGCCCTAAATGACTTGTGGACCTTAAAACTTGCATCAAGGGTGGACCCAGCTTAATAGCCAGGGTGTGGGGAGTCATGTCCTGTCCACTGCACTCCCTAGATCCGCATATAACTTGCATATGAGATCGTACCGTAAGATTATGCACCCGTTAGTTTACAATCTAACGTACGTTAGGTTAGTTTGTAACCTTGCTACCGTCAGTTTATAATGTAACCACTTAGTTTTTTATGTCCCAGATATTAACAACAATAACAACAACAGTTCGATTGGCAAAATTACTACCCAATCATATCGTTAATACTTTACCAGTTAAAACTAAGTAGTTTTTACCAAGGCGCTTCAGATAAATAGTTGTAACTAGTAAAAACACGTTTTACCAAGGCGATACGGAAAACTAATTTTAACAAGGATTTTTACGGTAGCATACTCAGACGTCTATTCTCGCATATTTTAGAGGAGGCTAATGTAATGACATTGTCTTGTTTCATCAAACGGTAGACACTTCTGAACATATCTGTATCAATTTCTATTTTAAACAAATCATATTTAATGTGCCATATTTTAACATACCAGAATAGCGGCTGTAGCACGGTCGCATTTTTATCACTTGTCACTATGCCTGTCACGTTCTAACAAGTATGTAAGTGCGAAAGTGACAAGTGATAAAAATGCGACCGTGCTGCCGCAGGACAGACAGAGAGCAATAAAAAAGATGTCAAGAAATAATTTCCGCTTTCCGCTCCCGCTGATCTCGCCACTGTACTCGCGACGTTTAACCACAACATCAAACGGAGGAATCCGACGGAAATATGTAATTTATAGCTCAGATTCGATAATAATCACTCGTTAATGACTGATCATTTGGAGCAAACCATTCAAATGTAGCCTTCGCTTCGGAAATGGCGTAACTACATATAGATTTGCTGTTTTAGGGTTCCATATAATAGATATTTAAGAAGAATAAAAAAATTGCTGATTGTTCATTTTTAAAATAGTGTTAAAATATAGTTAGTGTTAATCCTTTTTTTTGTAATGTAATGGTAAATAATGTGTCAAAATACCCATAAAACGACTAAGTAATAAAAATAAGAATAAGCCCCTAGGGCAGCTTGTGGCGATCTGTTAGGGAGTAACGACCCTGAGCGGTCCCGAGAGTCGGTCAGGGTCTCCGTCTCCGGCGTGTCTTCGTCGGTCGGAGTGGACCCCAAGGAGACCCGCAGGACTCTCAGCTCTGGCTTGCCTTCATTGGCCGTCCAGAGAGGAGTCGTGAGAGCTATATGCTCCAGGGGTGGAAGTGAACGCATAAGACGCGAGTTGGCACAGTTACTGGTAACAGTCACTGGGTAGAAAGCGGCGCACACCTCTCGACACCCCTGAGCCGCTCACTCCGGTGGAGCTCCTGGTCGAAGCCAAACTTCAACACCATAACCGGCACTCTTCTCGACTGTATTTACAATAGCTCCTATGCCAGCTGGGACCGATTTACGGGTATTTATTAACATCAAATTTGTCTTAGAGGGCTCTGTGTTGTTGGCTTCGGCTCAAGGCATGCCTCCCAAAGGTTCGGGACCCCATGATCCCGAGATATGGAAGGACATACAAATAATAATAATAAACCCGCGGGGGCAGCTTGTGGCGAGCTGACGGTGCGTGGCGACACCGCGGACCCCTATTAAGGGCACTTTTATCTGGCCCTCGCCGCAGTGCTTGCCTTAGCTGGCCGGCCAGAGTGGAGTCGCAAGAGCGGGACCTTTGCTCCAGGTTAGATACTTGATGCATCGCCTGATAATCAATAATTTAATCGCAATTTATAGCTTAACAGGGCGGGAAGTCATCATAAAGTAGAAAACTGGCTGGCAAAATTTTACATACAATGAGCCTGAAAATCTCCTCGTACTAATATCATAGGCAAAGGCAACTACCTAACATAATTTGTGTATTCCTAAATAACAATTTATACAGATAAGTTTAATGTTTTATTATCTTACTGCTGTTACACGACCTAAACATATTGTTACGACGTCGAATTTGGACGAACTCTAGCCCTTAAGGCACAGGTGCTTACCTAGTTTAGGGGTCAAAAATTTGACCACTCCATACTGTCATGTTTGTACAAACTCTTGTGTGTACTGTGTTCTTTATGTAACGTGCTCTTTTATGTGCAATATTAGTACATTACGATACAAGTGCGAAAAATAGGAAATTCGAAACGAGTGGTGACAAATCAACACGAGTTGCGAATTACCTATTCGCACATGCATCGTACAACGTTTTACAGTACATATGGCCCTTTAAATGTTCGACACAGTAACGTAATATGCTAATTTTCGCACTAGTGCGGTAAAGTAGCACCATATGTACTGTAAAAGTTATTATTTATTTATTTATTGATGTAAGCAATATGCTCAAATAGAATGATTGCCTTTACACTTAATCAAGGCGTTATAACTGTCTCTCAAATAAGGAAGTTTGTATGGGCAATCGATAAAAAGCATATTGGATAAAAAAGAAGCTACCCAATTTACTAATTCAACGCATTATTAGTCGCGGGCAAAAACTAGTTTTTAATGTGGAAAAGATCAGTGATAATTACCTAGTTACTACAAGGTATAACAAAAAAAGTGGGGATCCGTTAAAGCCGCACATTCGGTATCGTGGTCTGATTAGGAATAAGTTTTTGTCAAAAAAATATTTTTTGGTACTAGCTTTTATCGCTGACTGTACTTTTCCTTCCACTAACTAATACTCATCGAGACAATTATAAAAACCCTAAAACACAATTACGTGGCTAATCTCAAAGTTCCTATGGCCACCTCCTGTCTCCATCATCAGATTAGCTCGATGGTAACATAATATTGCATTGACATCCGACTTACATACGTATGAGAATTTTCAGCTCAATTGGAAATCGGGAAACACAGTTAAGGGCAAGTTAAATAAAAGCTTGTAAAAACTAGAAAAAAAATTTTTTTTGCTCCAAATTTTGATGATTTTTCGATTTTGTTTGACCCATCATGGATTGGCGCGTCTCAGAATATGCCCTTAAACCCCACACTCCACTATTTTTATTACCTACCCCTGGCATATGGAAAAGCATCGAATCGAGTATAACGACAAATATGGGGGGATATGTGCTTATATATAAAAAAAAATGTATAGTAAACA
Organism: Cydia pomonella; assembly: GCF_033807575.1. NCBI lineage: Eukaryota > Metazoa > Arthropoda > Insecta > Lepidoptera > Tortricidae > Cydia > Cydia pomonella. The sequence goes on from NC_084720.1 coordinate 4,123,563, forward strand.
CCCCTATAATGGAACAGGCATCAATAATGGGATGGTATAGACAAATCCTGTAAAACAAGTTGTTACTATCAGTTTTTAATCGCTGGCAACATTTTACCATAAACAAGAGCCAAAGAGCTGCTCAAGTTCAATTTTTCATGGATATTTGTTAGTTTGAAAATTAATGGCGCCATACGCCATACATCCCATGACTGGAGCTTTAACCATCGTTTTAATTGGTTAATAATATTGAAACCAATTGCAGTAGCTTTCATTAAATACTCCAAATTTTCTCTTAAATGTCCCATGATTGGTGCCGTTAACATATGTTCTTCATATTTCTCAATACAAAAATGTAAGTAGGTAATGTAAATAAAAATACACAATGACATAAAACGACAAAAAAAAATAGGTAATAGCAAATTCTCCTTTAGGCCGACTGGTCGGCGTCAAACAACTTTAATGTGCGGAAATGTGTATCATTTTTAGTGTGTAATTTGATTGGAATTGGGTGTGCCTGAGTCTGATTTATTATATATTGGTCCATTAAAATATATTAGATAAATGTCAAAGTTAAATGAATCTCAGCACCTTATATATCAAGGATGTAGCTCCTTAACTAGACATCGTAAGATAATAATTCGACAAAATTAGAAAAAAATGCTTTAACGAGCGACGTACGAAGCTCTAAAAATATAATGAATAAGAAATAACAATATATTTACTTATGTATTATACTCAATTATTTATATGCCAAATCAAACAATATAAGAGAACTACTCATAAACAATTATTCTGCCAGTTATTTATTGGATGAAATGACAGCCTCACGTGCCTTTGTCTTTTTTAGGGTTCCGTAGTCAACTAGGAACCCTTATAGTTTCGCCATGTCCGTCTGTCTGTCTGTCTGTCTGTCCGAGGCTTTGCTCCGTGGTCGTTAGTGCTAGAAAGCAGAAATTTGGCATGGATATATAAATCAATAAAGCCAACAAAGTCGTACAATAAAATCTAAAATTTTTTTTTTTTAGGGTACGTGTAGGGGACTACACGTAAATTGGGGGTGAATTTTTTTTTTTGCTTCAACCCTACATTGTGGGGTATCGTTGGAAAGGTCTTTCAAAACTAATAGGGGTCTTCACCAAACATTTTTTGATAAAGTGAATATATTCGGAGATAATCGCTCCGAAAGAAAAAAAAAAACCCCTCTAACTTTTGAACCATAGGTCCAAAAAATATGAAAAAAATCGTGGAAAAAGAGCTTAAGAAATACATTAAGTAAATGAAAACTATAGCGGACATGATCAATTTAGCTGTTTCTGAATTATCGCAAAAAGTTTCCCCTTCATAGTAAAAAGACTTACTTTAATTAGGTACTGATTATGCAAATTTGCCTATTTGTTTAACTCGGGTGAAAGGTACCGTTTCATCCCTTGGTTAACAATTTACTATACTTTAAGCTCCAGTTTAGCTTATTGTGACGGAAGAGTAACTACGGAACCCTACACTGAGCGTGGCCCGACATGCTCTTGGCCGGTTTTTAATAAATTGTTTTTTTTTTAAATAAATATGGCCTAGATGCGAGTCCTTTAAGCCACGGGCCTTTGTCAAAACACAGTAAGCGTAGATTACAATTAAAACACTTCACAATACAAAGTATGCATGATGTAGGGTAATTAGTCTATATTCAGTCACGTCGAACCTTCACGATACACGGGAGGATTATTCCATTCCTTACATTACTTATTACAGATGTCAAATACTAGATTATTAGATTAAGTCAATATTTAGTTAATTTTTTTAATTATTTTTACAGTATGCTAATTAACATGATAAGTAATATAAACTAACTAAATTAAACCTAATAAAATAAGAAACGTAAATAAGAATATAAAAATATAAAAACCCCCTCCTATGAAAAGTCCCCCAGATCTTCTGTCCCCTGCGGAAGGGTACCCATGGCTGGCTACGTTTCCTCGTTTAATGGCGATGCCTATTCTTTGGCCTAGGAATGAGGATAGCTGGAGTAACAGTACATAGAATAATAGCGGCCGAGACCACGAACCGCAGAATGATGTCCAAAGAAAGAGTTACTCGTGATTACAGAAGGTTTTTTTTAATTACATATTTATTTAAATTATATTTTTTTATTGAATGCATGTTAGTTATTAGATGTTATGTTTTGAAAAGATATGAGCCGCCGAGTTTCTTGCCGGTCCCATATTGGGATACCCTCCTACAATTTGAGGCAGAAAACGAAATTTACATTATCGTATGTCGCAGTAGACCCTCTGAATGTGCTAGTGGCTCCTCCCCTCACGCAGTTTTGTGTAATATTCCCTATTCAAACACTTCACTCACACACGCAAGATTTTTTTTACCTATAGATAGTTCTTGTCATTCACGATGACGCGCATTTGTCAAACATGACGTCAAACGCGTCGTCGGGAATGACACGATCTAGAACGTGGTGTAAAGATTTTTTCTACTATTATGAACTTTGAACGTATAATTACGTCTCAAAATAATGAGTTAGTGCTTGATAATTCTGCGTGGTAAACATTTTTTATTCTTGGTAAATTAGCTAATTTAGAAGTTTGAATAAGTAGATATAGTCTGTTAAGCCTTTTCCATCAGTAGAAAAAGCAGCAAATTAAAAAAAATTTAGGCGTGAAGGGTTATCGTCTTGTTATCGTCAAATAGAAAATTTGAATTTCGGGCCTTTTTCTACTGGCAAAGTTATTTGAGCGGCTCTGCAATGAAACTATCAGGCGTTCCAGTTCTATCCCGTAAGTACGATGTGAGCCAACGCAACAAGTCACCATGAATACCGAACATTTCAAGTTTCTTTAGTAAAACCGAGTGTGAGATTTTATCAAAAGCCTTTGAGTAATCGGTATAGATATTAGCATCAACTTGATAATTCTTGTCCATTGCGCTCAGAACATAATCAAGTAGCTCACACAAATTAGACTCTGTTGACCGTTTATTAATGAAGCCATGCTGCTGTGTTATTAACATCGGTCTTATTGTTGGGTAGAGCGTGTCATAAATTATTTTTTCAAATAGTTTAGGAAGTACTGATAATTTGGAAATGCCACGGTAGTTCCTAATATTATGTTTATCACCGCTTTTAAAAATAGGCACAATTATGGATTTTTTTCCAAATTTTTGGTAAGGACCCAGACCTAAGTGAAATGTTGTAGAGTAAACATACCGGTAACGCAAGAGATTTACTGCAACGTTTTAAAAACACAGGATGAATGCCATCTGGGCCACTTCCTTTGGAATCATTTAATTTCGTTAAATATTTTTCCACCAGAGGTACGTCAATTTGAACGCTATTAATTACACAATTTTGTGGGCTATTGACACTAGGCATGGAAGAATGAATAGGTTCAAATACTGAATGAAAAAAGTCATTAAATAAATTAGCCGTGCTGACTCCATCGTTTGCCGTAATATTGTCTAAATAGAGCGAATCGGGAATACCAGTGTTATCCTTTCTGGATTTTATAAATGACCAAAACGACTTTGAGTTAATTTTTATATTATTTTCAGCCCTAGAAATAAATAAATTGTAGCAAGAGATTTCTTCGTTTTTAATTTTAGAGCGTAATTTAGAAAAAGCGTTATAGTCAGCTATCCGTCCATATATTTTCCATTTTTTGTGTATCTTGTTTTTTTTCTTAATTAACGTGATAAGATTGCGGGAATACCAGGAAGGAAAATTACTTGGTTTTGTGACAGTTTTGGAGGGAACTAATTGTTGAATTATATTATTTATAATGGTGTAAAAGTCATTGACCGCATTTTCGATATTATCAGTATTTAGTTGCGTCTCCCAATTGATTTCCCTTAGTTTTAAATTAATTTTATGATAATCGGCGGCAAAAAATCGACGTATTACACGCGGAGCAGGTTATAAATGACGCTCAGTCGAACCACTATCAATCGCTATACAAAGGACTGGGTGATGAGCGTCTATGGGTACAAGAGGGTCCGCGCTAGCTACCTCACACAAGTGATTAGAAAGGACTAGATCCAGATGCCTACCGTTCTTATTAGAGATGTGGTTATATTGTCCAAAGTTTGTGAATTGCAGAAATGCTGATAGTTGCGCTGTGAGGTTGTTAAAATTAGGATTACCTAACCTAAGGCTATGAGAGCCCTGATCAAGTTGGCTCCAAACCGCATCACCGATGTTAAAATCACCTAGAATCAAAAATACATCATCGGGATGATCCGCATGTAAATCAGACAAATACTCAAAAAATAGTGATTCAGAATCCATTTGTTCCTTACTTGGGGGGAAGTAACAAGTAAACAATCTTAATTTTTTAGATACAGGCCCTTGAGTTATATGAATATCCAGACATGTAACATCGGCATCCGGCAGCGCCACGATAGGGCACGCGCCGCGCGCGTCAGCCCGCAGCTCGAATAATTAGGAACTAAAATTAAATCCTTGATAAACCAGTTGTGTCTATGGGAAGGATTTCGAAAAAAATATTCCTTATGGCACAACCAGTTGTGCATACGTAGTTGGTCCATGAGGAAAGCCTGTCATTGCAAGCGGGAGTCGGACCCCATGGTGTAATTTCAATGCCGGGCGATATTTTGCCGGGTTATTGTCTATTCTATTCCTTTATATACTTAATCTATGGTAAATTGATTTCGAGGTGGCATTTCAATTTAGGTCTGTAATTGTCGCCTCTGGTGTGGAATATTGGGACTTGCGTAGCGCTTTCACAAGGGTCACTAATTTAAATGGAGCCCACCTAATTAATATTGATTTTGGCTGTATCAAAGCACAGCAGTCCGCTGTAGTTGAATATAATTGACGTAGATCAAAATATGATTTATCCCTTACGGAAAATAGTGAAAAAGCAGGCAATGAAAAGAAAGGCTGAAAGAGAATGGGCTTTAAAAAAAGAAATAGCGGAAGCTCAGGTTATCCAGCTCAAAAACAAAGCCCGAAGAAAAACAAGGGATCTTACAAAAAGAAATGAATTCCCGCCAAATACATTCCATGTAAAGTATTGCCAAGACTAACATGCGCCAACACCTATAGTTTTCACACTAAAAAGTCATAGTCATCTAAGAGATCTGATGACTTTTTAGTGTGAAAACTTCCTTGACATCATGAAACAGTTATTGTTGTACAGGGCTGAATTAAAAATCTGCTGTTTTACTCGACACATACATCTCTGTCCCTGAGTCTTGGATTTTGGGTAAGTTTTTCAAACAGCTCATAGTTGCTTAATACGAATTTCGCTTGCTCATAAACATAAATACTGGGCAAGGTCAGGGCATTAAACTTTTTGAAAAGAGGTCTACAAGACGATAATGACCCGACACCTTGAATAGCACGTATACATTTCTTTTTGCGTTTAAAACACCTGACCGACAGCTGTAGAGTTTCCCCAAATTACAATTCCGTATCTAAGGACAGATGTGACATAACCATGGTAGACTGTTAGAGCAGTGGATTCATCTGCTACCCTTCTCAATCTTTATAGGGCAAAAACAAATTGACTCAGCTTGTTGCAAAAAGATGATACTGGTTGCTTCCAATTTAAAAATCTGTCAATCATAATACCCAAAAAATTCACCTGGTCGCAGCCGTTTATGTGTTCACCTTTACAGGCAATTTTCAGCGAAGCTCGTTTCATTTTATAATTAGAAAATTGCACCCAGTTTGTGTAATTTACATTCATCATTAAATTATTATTAATTAACCAATTATCAATGTCATTAACAGCATCATTAATCAGCTTTTCAAATGTATTAGTCATGTCAACATCTGCTATAATGATTGTAAAATAAACTACGTTATTAACCCCTTTTTTGTCTGAAAAATAAACTATCTTTATCTTATCTTTATCAGGTTTACTCTCTTATTAATTATTATGTATAGAGTTGTAGGTAGGTATCTGTAATTTCAAATGAAAACTTGTTAATAATCGAAGATTTTCATATGGAACCCATTTATGAATAATAATTTAATTTGAACTCTAGGTTAATTAGTAATGTCAAGTTATTGCGAGTCGCGTAATAACGCGGAAACATGAGCAAAAATGTCAGGAAGAACAATCGAATGACACATAACGTCTACGTCACCTGAGACGCGCACGTCATATTATAGTACGTTTACCCAAAGTGTAAAGTAAGTATATAGGAAAAGAGAGCCCTCTTGAAGCATTTTAAGGAAACTCATTTCGAAGCGCTATCTCTAATTAGTATCAGAAACTAGCTATGCATGTGTGCGTGCACATCTACATATGCATCCGTATGTGTAGGTACTTTCGTACTACAAAATATTAGGTCTACTTGGGCGGTTTACAAGTTAATTTTTTGTTTAATTTATTATATCTGATAGTTATTTGGTTTATCAAATAAAATATTAACTTGTAAGCCGCCCAAGTAGACCTAATATTGTGTAGAAAAGTGTGAAAAGATGGAATAAAAAAAAAGACATACTTTATAGTAAAGCAAGTACTTATATGTTTATTGCTTTCAATTTGGTATACAAGTTAGTATCAGACTAGGTGTTGTAAGTACTTGAATGGTTCTTCTTTTTACCTTTGTTCATCTTTGTGTACAAAGCTGCATTAGCTTCGTCTTCTGTGACTCGTGTCTGTCTGACTTAGAACTGACTGCCTAGTTCTCAACTGAGCGTTTCGTCTTTGACCTTAACATACAACTGAACTTAAATTCAAGATAATCCGGAGGTAAAGTAAGGACAGGTAAAATTACACATGGTCATACTATAAAAGGTTTCCCAACAGACCGATATGAAAATCGTGGTTTTTTTACCCCCGGCTCCATACGTTTCGTCTACGTCGGGCCCTCAAGGTGTTCATTAGATTGTTTATCGCGATTTTGAGGCACCTTGAGAAACCTTGTACCACCAGGTACCTTGAAACCCCAGTATATACCGAGTGTATAGAAACCGTTGTTACCGTTCATAAATCATAACATGTCCTTTCTGCTTGGCCTGATAAGGCCACGGACCATTATCCACGAAAGCGATAAAGTGGTACTAAACCAGCAATGCATAAGCAGAAGCTCTAAAAAGCATAAAACTAACGCCATGTCAGTTGAAAACGTAAAGCTGTAATGGAATAAAGCTTAAGTAGTAGATTGTTAACCAAGGGGTAAAAGGCACCCATTCTTCATTCACACTTAGTAGCATACGTAAGTAGTTAGTAAGGTAATCTTATACAATAAGTGGGTTCATTTTATATAAAACTAGTGGGTAAAAAAAAATGTACTTACCATAACACGACGAGCGAGTTCTCCTGACACAGAGGTGTCTTCATACCTACTAGGAGGGCTCAACACTTGTAACAATTGTATACGTGTTTTTTCACGAAATATATTTTTTTTTATTCTATAGTGGTACAATCAGCATCAATAGTAACGGATCAAAGAACGCTTCATAAGTATCTACCATTCTGTAACAGCTTGACAAAAAGTGATGTCTTTAATATAGAACAACTAAGACTGTAGAAGATATGCTTTTGAACGCGAATTTTAGAAATTAATCTATATTTGGAAAAGTTATACGGAATATCGGATACTTTTGGTCCGTTGTTTCATCCGCTACTTTTGATGCTGACTGTACTTAATTTGGTGCTCGAATGCAGTGAGAGCGCCAATAGTCCGAGACTGAAACAGTGGCTTTCAACCGAGTTAAACACTCTACGTGACTCTACTTTTAATTTCAGATAAGAGGAAATTAAAATACATGTGCTTTTAAAACACACGACCAAATAAAAACTTCAGTAGTATTTCTTGAGAATACTTACTAATACGAATTTAGGTAAAAATATTGTTATTTATGGAATGGGGAGTTAATTATCAGAATGGCAATAGACGCAATAGTTTAAAAAAATCCATTTAAAATCAAAATTTTAATTGCTTATCGTAAAAACTACTGCACACTTTTTACAGAACAGCAACGACCTTTCAGAGAATGATAAATGAAAAATTAATAACAGAGTCCTATGTGCAAAACTTGATGGTAGGCACTAGGCATGGATGGTAGGCAACACAATTACGAAATTTCTGGATGGTTAGGCACTAGTCCCACCAAGGACGAGGAAGCGATAAGCTATCGACTATTTTCTCGCTCAGGAAACAAATAAAGGTAACAATTCCGTGTCGGTAAAAGAGATATATATGTATATTTATAGTTGATCGCTGGCTGTTCACACTGCCTGCCTCTCTTTACACTCTTTACTCGCAGCGATAAAAACTATAAACGATAAAATCGCTCAGCGGTACTCGCTAAGCGATGCTCGCTTGGCGGTCGGAATTTACGCTGAGAGACCAACTAGCGATCATTGTGAGTGCACGTATTTGTTATGTTATGAATTTAAAACAATCATTTTGAAGAGACGGCAGAAAAAAAGGGATAATCTGAAATGAAAAACAAGAAGAATTTGGTTGCAGACATCGCAAGGTATAGCACTTGACTCCGTCTCTCCGTGCGAAGGTGCGAATCGCACGACGAGGGTATGCCACACCGAGCTCCATAGTACTGTACGGATTTTTGTACGTAGACATCGCAGCTTCGGACAAGGATACGGAGAAAACCGCAAAATCGCAGCCGCACGCGGATTCGTTGCTTTGTACTATGCCCCTAAATAACCGTCTTTTCGGTTACATTAAAAAAAAACCGGCCAAGAGCATGTCGGACCATGCTCAGTGTAGGGTTCCGTAGTTACCCTTCCATCTCAATAAGCTAAACTGGAGCTATTAGTATAGAAGATTGTTAACCAAGGGATGAAATGGTACCTTTCACCCGAGTTAAACAAATAGGCAAATTTGCATAATCAGCACCTAATTAAAATAATAGACGTATGACCATGATTTTTTTCTTTGGACTTACTTGCAATCTGAGACTTTGCATATCTAAAGATAAATATGATAGCCAAAAACATTTAAATTGCTATATAGATGAGAAAACAGATATTTTAGCAAACTCCAGTAATTTTAAAATGATTTTGTTCATTAAAGCATGAAAAAGTAAAGTACTTATAGCAATAAGTCTTAGACATAATGCATTGTACATGAATGCAGTAAACGAATATGAATATGAATATAAAATTAGCGAGATTGTCTCTTACTTTTAAGATTTTTTACTCCTTCGTTCTAAAACTGCCAATAATCATCGGCATTACTCAAACAGACAATGAAACTGTTTTAGAGAAATTAAATATTAAATAAAAATAGAATGAGTAAAATAAGCAATTTTTATCATACAAAAGTTTTTTTAGTTCCAAGTTGCGTTGACCGCCCCCCGCCGAGCGAGTAGGGCGATTAATCGAGTATTCCTACCCTCGCTTTATAGCCGAGCGACAAAACTATCAGAACTACACTCGCTCCTCGCTACTCGCCAACTCGTTTCTAGTTTCTAGCTCTAATCGCTTCTCGCTTTTCGTCGGTGGTGGGACCAGTGCCTTACCGTCTGAAATTGCAAACATGCGCACATATTATTTGTAACAAGAATTTACAATTAAATAGTTGTTTCTTAACAGTTGTATAAGATTTTATGAAAATTAACATACGTCATTTTTTCTGAGACGAGCTTTAGGTATTTCCCTAGCCTTGAATATTAACATAGATAAATAGCTGGTATATAACTTCTTGCATTATTATGAAAAAACTAGTGATACGTAAGTTTTTAAGCGAGACTGTCTTATATTTGTGACAATAGTTAGTGTACTAGTAATAAAATTTAAAAATTTCAAAGTATACCTAAATGGATCAGGACAAAATGAAGATACTGCTGATTTTATTTTTTGTTCAGCAATCATCTGCAGTAATTTTCCACTTAAATCGTAAGTTTAACTAATTCTCATATAAATAACAATTTCCTATAAATAATAAAACTAGAAATAAAAAAAAAACAAATCAATGAAACGGAGGAACCGACTTGATCCCGACCGAACCGACCTGGACCCGCGTACGACTTTAAACTACGTTCACAAGAGAGGTATGGGGACTGTGAATGTCATCTCGCTTCATGTGGTTGGGCACAGCACAGCGGATGTCATTCTAGATCTAGAGCCCAACTGGGGAAGTACCTCCACCTTACAGAAAACCGCCAAATAACACTAGACCCTACTCATAGTGTTGTGTTCTTGTCGGTGAGTAAGGTTGCCAGAGCTCAACGAGGGGAGGGAGGGTTGTTAGGGTCGGCAACGCGCATGTAACTCCTCTGGAGTTGCAGGCGTACATAGGTTACGGAGACTGCTTACCATCAGGCGGGCCGTATGCTTATTTGCCACCGACGTAGTATTAAAAAAATGGATAAAACTTTGAAGCACTGCTGGAAAACTGCTTAAAAAACCGCATCGAATTCGGTACATCAATTTATGAGCTACGTCGCCACAGACAGACACACATACATAGCGGGCAAACTTATATTTTTGCGTAGGGGGTCAAAATAATAATTAGAAACAGTAAATTTAAAAATGAAGAAAATGCGATAGCATTTTAAGATCATTTAAGTGAGAATTGTTTTCTAACTCTAAACTATTACAATTCTAAATTGCCAATTAAAATAAATAAGATAATTTTAAAATCGCTATTAAATGATACCCCACTTACCAAAGTACGACGATTGTCAGTTTTAGGTTCCTTATAATACCGCCATGTCCGTCTGTCTGTCTATCTGTCCGTCTGCGGCTTAGGTCACCGAGGGAACTTTCTCATACTACGTGACCAGTTCAGGGGGAGGAGGGCCGGGATCTTAAAAATACGACGCTTGGTCACAGGGGTGTAGGGGGGGGGGGGGGGGGGGGTTGTCTTAAGTTTTAGTTAGGTAGTCAATAGCCCCTAGGGAAATCTCGCGCTTTTTACAAGCTTTTATTTAACTTGCCCTGTTAAGTACATACGTTATTTTGTTAGTGTCAAATCTTGGAAACTAAATTTGAACCACATCCCGATTCCCAATTGAGCTGGAAATTCGCAAACGTATATAAGTCGGATGACAATGTAATGGTACCATCGAGCTAATCTGATCATGGAGACAGGAGGTGGTCATATGAACTCTGTGATGACAACGCAACCTATTTATGTTTGGGTTTTTCTAATTGGATAATTGGCTACTTGACAGTTTTTTGTAAATAATGTCAAACGATCTTGATATTCCTGAGGATGAAATGTCTATATAGGACTTATGGCATTTAATCAACACAAAGGTCAGAAATGAGAGTTCAAGTCTGACGCTCGCACTCGACGATTGAAACGCCTCTAACAAAATGATAAGGTGATGTGACGCCACATTACATAGGTCTGTCCTAAATGTATGGAAGATCAAGGAAATTGCCATTTTGACCCTGAAATATTGCGTTTATGTGTATAGTTGTCGTACAAGTTATTTTTCAATAAAATGTAAGGAATTGAATGGTACCATTTTCTTTTCTAATTTTGAAAGACAACAAAAAAATTTTGAGACTGAAGCCTTGTATTTTTTTATAATCTCGATATAATTTTTTAAATTCCACTTTTTTTTATAATGGATGGCTCATTTTTTATCCATTTAACTAACTTTTGTTATAATATTCAACATGTGTCAAGTACCCAATTGTCTCGATGAGTATTAGTTGCCCGTGGTACAGTCAGTGACAAAAGCTTATACTAAAAATGAAATTTTTGCCAAAAATTTCTTCAAGCTCTGTATAAATATGGCGCGCAGCGCATACCGCTTTTGAAACTCACAGGTAGCAACACTGGCGCATTCAAAAAATATTGGCAAAAGGCAAGTACATTTAGGTGTTGAAGTCACTGACTTCTGAGCTAGGTAAAAACCTATGTTACAGAAGTCAGTGGCCTCTTCCAAACAATAGAATCTATTATGGCTTATTAACTACATTTACCATTTACATTTTAGACTGAAAGTAGCTAATTTTAAGGCTTGTTTTAATGCTAGAAAACAATGCCATTCTAATAAGGATACAGAGCATGTTCGGTGCATTGCACCTTCAACACGTTTATAGCCTCGTGCGGCGCGTGCATGCGCTGTCAGCAAAACACGCGTAAAGCAACAATTTACTTTAACCCATTTTTAGTGTACCTTTAGGTTCCATCGCGGCCGGGGGCATTCATTTAATTATCATAACATTAACATTCATATAATAACATTTAATAATAACAATTAATAAACATTTTCGCTACTTTCTTTCTGACTTTTAACACTCAACGCGAACCCGAACCCGCACATGGTCCTTCGAGCCGGATCTCGCGCGTTTTGATACTGTGGTTGATAGTCGTGTGAGGTGAACGAACTTTTTAAAACAACGAGTGAGGGTTGCAGCGTTTGAAGGAGAGGAGTAGCAGAGTCTCAACAGCAGCAGTGGTGGTATTGGCAGTAACAGAGCAGCGCTAAGAGATATTCAAGTAAGATCTTTCCTTATTTTACTTAACCTTCGTCGATCAAGATGGCTTACATTCAACGTCAAGGAGAGATACAGCGGCTTATTGAGGCGTCTTTCTCTAACTTTAAAAAAGATAGTTCGGATAGGAAGACGAAGCTTGAATATTTTAAAACGCGTTTAGATACGTTAAACGAATTATGGAACGAGTTCCAGTTTAACCATGAGCAGATAAGTATGGTAGAGAGTCGGTCTAATTCGTACTTTACTAACAGGATTTATGAGAGCGCTAAGGAAACATATTCTACTTTCCACAAGAAGCTAACAGCAGGGTATCAAGCATTGTTGGAAAAGAGCATTGAATCTAAGACCGACCTCAACCCATCAGAAGCAAACACGTCTACAACTCTCAACAAGGACCAGGCTGACACATCTGCAAAGGATGATCAACCAGCATCCGTCACCGAAGTTGGAGGTAACAAACAGCAGAGGGGGACAGAAAGTAAGATGGACGAATTGATGCGAAAACAACAAGCTAACTTAAAAGCCTTTGCGCGGACCGTGAATAACATTCAGATTGACCAATTAACAGAGAAGTGGGAGCTCGAGGACGCTCTCAAAACATTGGAGGCTCGTTGGTCAGTTATCGATACATTGCATTGGGAAATGGAAAGCGAGGACTCCCAAAGTGATACAGCGTATGAAGATACGTTCAACAAGCATGAAAAAACCTACAACATGATGAAGAAAAACATTAATAAAAAAAGTATGGTCTGTAAAACATAAAGTTAAATCTACACCAGTTTTAGACATCCCTACGTTTTACGGAAATTATAATTCATGGGTGTCTTTCAAAGATTTATTCAGTGAAGCAATTCACAATAATTCGGCCTTATCGAACGCTCAAAAAATGCAATTTTTGAAGTCAAAAGTGAAGGGAGAAGCAGAGCGTCTAATTCAACATCTTCAGATAAGTTCGGATAATTATGTAGTTTGCTGGGAGATTCTTAACAATCGATACAATAACACTAAATTAATATTTAACTCTCACATGAACATACTATTTGGGCTCCCTAGCATGCAACAGCAAACATTAGCCCAAATAAAGAAACTACATGACACGGCGACGGAGTGCCTGCATGCAGTTAAAAATTTAGGGGTAAACATTAGTACGTGGGATCCATTGATAGTTTATATTTTAACTCAAAAGCTCGACTCTGAAACACATAAAGACTACATAGAGTCATTGAAAAACTCAAGGGAATTACCGGTACTGAAAGACTTCTTTGATTTCTTAGAAGGAAAGTTTACAAGTCTCGAAACATCTCGGCGAAAGCAAGAACCCCCAATCAACAGAGTGAACTCTCAACAGTCATCGACTTCTAACAACATGAAGAAACCTATTCAATCATACAATAATCGTCCGTATTACAACAGCAATAGTGGAGCCAGCAAAAGCAATGTAACTATTGCCAAAACGATGCACGTTTCAAGTATCAAATGTCCGTTGTGCAAGTTTCCACACGGAATATACAGTTGTCGACAATTTTTGCAAATGCCAATGGAAAAACGATTCCAAACGGTCAATAAACTCGCGTTATGCATAAATTGCTTATTTAGTCATAATGGAAATGCTTGCAATTCCAATAAAACATGTCAGAAATGCTCAGGTCAACATAACACATTATTACACGAGGCGTGTGTAAAAAGTGCAACTACAGCGACTCAGTCATCGACCTCAACATATGCAACGAATGCAATTACTTCGAATAAACAGATGGAATACGTAACAAACATTTCACAGACTTCATTCTGTGAAACTTTACTAGCTACCGCCATACTGAAAGTGCAGGCAGCGGATGGCACATATCACACATTTCGGGCCCTGGTAGACCCAGGAAGCCAAATTTCACTTATAACAGAACGGGCCGCTCAGATACTTAACTTAAAACGAGATAAGTGTTCTGGCGTCATCTATGGATTAGGAGAGAAAGAAAACGACTGTAAGGGCAAACTGAAAATACAATGTAAGTCGATGTACAATGATTTCACATTTAATGCGAAAGTTTTTATCATGAACAAAGTTGTGAAATGCCTACCGGGCGAAACATTCTCAAAGCCTTCGTGGTCCATGATACGGAATCTTAACTTGGCCGACCCAGACTTCAACGTTAGTCGTCCAGTAGATCTGCTTCTAGGATCAGTTATAAACGCTCAGATAATCTTAGATGGTAAAATAAGGGGTGAAAATGAGTTGCAGCCTCTCGCGCAAGAGAGCCAACTCGGATGGCTTTTAAGCGGAAACGACGAAGAAGAACTAGAAACCTACCATTGTAACATAATCATAAACAACTTAGAAGAGATACAACAGTTTTGGGAAGTGGAAGACATAACAGAAGAAGGCAATCTGTCACAGGAAGATTTGGAATGCATAAAACACTTTGAAGAAAACACAAAGAGAACAGTGGACGGCAGATACGAAGTGCGCATTCCCATGAAACCAAACTTTCAAGAAAAGTTAGGCGACTCTAAAACAAAAGCGATAGCTCAATTCAAGCACATGGAAAAGAAGCTCCAGAACCAAAGCAAGCTAGCTGAAGCATACAAAGCCTTCATGAAGGAATACAGCGACTTAGGGCATATGAAACCTGCCGTAAGCAACAACAAGGTGGAGTGTTACTATCCTCATCACATTGTGGAACGCGCAGAATCACTTTCTACCAAGTATAGAGTCGTGTATAATGCTTCCAGCAAAACATCAACAGGATACTCACTAAACGACTTAATGTACAGGGGCCCAAATTTACAAAAAGATTTACAAACACTATTATTAAAATGGAGGCAATACGAGTTTGTGTTTTGCGCTGACCTAGAAAAAATGTTCCGTCAGATCCTAGTGCATGAAGACGACCAACCCCTTCAAAAAATCATTTGGAGAGACGAAGATGGGACACTACGATCATTTCAACTTACAACAGTTACATACGGAACAAAAAGTGCAAGCTTTTTGGCCATGATGACGCTAAAGAGCCTAGCACGTGACGAGCGGGAAAACTACCCAGAAGCGTCGAAAGTCTTGGAAGAATCATTCTACATGGATGACCTGGTACATGGTGCGCACTCCATAGAACAATCTATAAAAATAATTAACAACATAACAGATCTATTAAAAACAGCAGGATTTAATTTGCGAAAATGGTCTTCAAACAAACAAGAAGTATTGCAACATATACAAAACAACCAAGAAAACCAAAACCTGCTAATAAATTTTAAACAAGATGACATATCAAAAACACTCGGTTTATGTTGGAATCCAGCAGAAGACATTTTTACATTTCAATGTAAAATTGAGAAACAGAAAAACAAACCAACAAAAAGAATTCTCCTATCAGACATTTCCAAGCTATTTGACCCACTAGGCTGGCTTGCACCGCTTAGCACCAAACTCAAAATTTTATTCCAAAAAGTGTGGAAACAAAACGTTCAATGGGATCAAACTATACCAGAAGAGATATACATGGAATGGTCCAAAATACAGGAAGACATTCACCTAATTAATGAATGTAAAATACCCAGATGGCTATTATGTAAACAGAATGACATAATTCAACTGCACGGGTACTGTGACGCATCACTGGAAGCCTACGCCTGTGTAGTATATGCACGGATTAAAGATCAAACAAAACCAATTCTCGTCGCAGCGAAAACAAAAATCGTTTCACACAAGAAACAATTAACACTTCCAAAGCTCGAATTAAGTGGAGCACATCTTCTTTCGAAGCTAATGGCAAAAATAAAAACATCTTTACAACAACATACAGTGGAGACATTTGGCTGGTGTGATTCTAAAATCGTCCTTGGATGGTTGCAAGGTCAACCAAGCCGTTGGAAGCCATTTGTCGCAAATCGCGTACAACAAATAAAGCAGGTGATGCCCGAAGAACAATGGCGCTATGTAAAATCACAAGAGAATCCCGCGGATGCTGCAAGCAGAGGACAAACAGCATCTCAATTAAAAGACAACTCTCTATGGTGGTCAGGGCCGACTTGGTCAGCTGATTTCCAGCCAGAACTTGAACGTTCTCAAAAACCAACATATACTACAACAGAAGAGGAGAAAAAATCATATGCGTCGAATATAGCTCAAAACAATAACAAACATGATATCATATACAATTTATTAGAAAAATATAATTCTTTTACAAAAGTAACACGAATCGTAGCCTACATATTGAGGGCATTTACTTTAAAGCGACAACGCTTACCAAGCTATCTCACATTACAGGAGTTGAGAAAAGCTAAATTGGCTATAATAAAATGTGTACAAAACAACGAATTAGGAGAGGACATTGAACACTTACGTACGCACAATAAAGTTGAAACAAGAAGCAAACTTTTCACATTGTACCCTTTCATAGACAGCAACGATATCCTTCGAGTTGGAGGTCGCCTCGAAGAAGCGCATTTACCTTACGAGATGAAACATCCAAAAATCATTCCCAAGGAATCACGTCTTGCTACATTACTCATAGAACACGCCCACCTGATGACACTTCACGGAGGTGCCAAGCTCACTTCAAGCAAGCTGCGAGAAGAGTACTGGGTGATGGGCGGAAACAATAGAGTCAAACAACAAGTTCGAAAATGCGTCAAGTGCCAAAAAATTGATGGGAAAAAACAATATCAACTGATGGGCGATCTTCCTGCCGCCCGTGTTAACGAAGCAAAACCATTTTTTCACACCGGAGTCGATTACACAGGATTTGTTGACATAAAAACAAGCAAGGCGCGTGGAAGCAGAACGTTGAAAGGTTACGTTGCCGTTTTCATCTGCATGGTCACAAAAGCAGTACACTTAGAGCTTGTAACAGAACTAACAAGCTCAGCATTCCTGGCAGCTCTAAGGAGGATGGCCGCCAGAAAAGGAGCCCCAAAGCATCTATACTCTGATCAAGGAACCAACTTCGTAGGCGCGAACAACATTTTGAAACAACAGTGGAATGAAATTCAAAACACATTCGACGATAACTTCTTAGCAAAAATCGCCGAAATGGAAATCGAGTGGCATTTTAATGCCCCGTCCTGGCCCAGCGCTGGCGGGCTCTGGGAAAGAGCAGTCAGAAGCCTCAAACACCATTTAAAACGGGTAGTGGGTGAACAAAAACTTACTTACGAACAGTACGCAACAGTTTTGGCCCAACTGGAAGCTTGTCTAAATTCCCGCCCACTATGCCCCCTAACCGAAAACATTGATGACCTAAATACACTGACCCCAGCTCACTTCTTACAAGGTAGAGCAGGAGTCACTATAATGGAAACATACGAGGACGCACGCACGAAATGGAATTTGACACAAAAAATATTCAGTGATATTTGGAAAAGGTGGAGGTCTGAGTACTTAAGCCTACTTACAGCAAGACAGAAATGGTGCGATCCTCAGAAAAACCTAGAAATAGGAGATATAGTGGTCATACACGAAGATAATTTGCCGGCAGGAAAATGGGCGCTAGGGCGAGTAATCGACGTGCACGTGGGTCAAGACGGATATGTGAGAGTCGTAACATTAAAAACAGAAAAGGGAATACTCAAAAGACCCATAGTAAAACTATCTCTCTTGCCCCTGGAAAAGTCTAAACCAGAGAATCAACCAGCCGAACAAAATTCCCTGAAGCGATCAAAAACAAAAAAAACAGCCAAACGGGGGTACATGGCAACCATGTTGATGATGCTATTTTATTTCCTCACATTTTTGACAGCTGGAAATTGTGTCAGAATGACACCTATTAACGAGGGTCAAGGGTTGTACTTCGATAAACTAGGAACAATGCAGCTAATTAGAGACGACTGGAAGCTAATTGCGTACTACGACATGAGCCCTTTCTGGGAAGGAGTATCCGCATACAAAAAGTACAACGAACAATTGGAAACTATTTGTAAACAAGTAAGAAGCCTTTCACACTGTGACGTCATCCTTCTACAACTACGGCATTCATACAATGAGCTGCAACATTACAATAAAGTATTATCCAGACATCAGCTGAAACAGCAGACACGCAAGAGACGGGGATTTGTCAACGGTGTCGGGAACCTGGCGAATACTTTATTCGGAGTCTTAGATGACAGATTCGCTCAACAATATCAAAAAGATATAAGTCTTATCAGAACAAACGAAAAACACCTCGTCACAATGTGGAAAAATCAAACATCAGTCGTAGAAGCCGAATATAACATGCTCCTGAGAACGAAAGATGCGATACAAAAGCAACACAAATTAATACACCAACATTTACTTTCTTTAGAAAACCACACCACTGCAATAGAGAAAGAAATTACAGCCGCAGAGAGCATATCTCAATTTACAGTCGTGGCCATGGCTGCAAATAATTTATTAAACCACCTTAAAACAATTCAAGACATGTTATTAGAGACCATAACTAACATTTACAATGATAAAATGAACATACATATTATTAGCCCCGAGCAACTACAAAAAGAATTAAACATTATATCCGGTCAGCTTCTAAGCGACCTTACCCTACCAATCGACAATACACAAACAAACCTTCAAAAAATCTACCAAGTATTAAAAGTTAAAGCAAGAATGACTGACCAATATATGATATTTGAGATTCGCATTCCATTAATAACTCGTGATCGTTACGATCTTTATGACATTATTCCGGTCCCGCATAGCTCAGACAGAAATATGATATCCATTATCCCCATAGAAAAATACGTAGCAATGAACCTTCAAAAAGACACATACATGCCATTACAGGAAAAAGATCTCGAAGTTTGTATCATACGAGACACGTTTACCTATATGTGCCCGCTAAAGGTCCCTATATACAAAATGAACACCGACCAGGATTTGTGTATAAAGGACGAAAAGGAGAATTTAAAATGCAAAACAAGCATAGCCGCGTGCCAGAACAAGTGGATTAGTTTAACCAAGCCAAATTATTACTTATATTTTTGTTGCGATCGGTGTCAGTTTCGAACAATATGCACAGATCGAGTTACGGCACAAACATTGACACGCGCTAACATTATTTATATCGAAGAGAATTGCATTGTAAAAACAGATAACTTTGCAATTCACACGCATATGAATATGCAAAGTAAAGCAGATTTAAAATACAACATACCTACACCAGAAATCGACCCAATAAACCACATATTAAACATTACAGTCGAAAAATTCGAAAACAACAGCTTGAACTTTATGGAAAGAAACGAAGATAAAAACATACAAGAAAAAATAAAAGCGCTAAAAGAAAGTCAACTACCTGACGAAAACAACTATTCTATACATGATGTACACCACTACACTGCCATATACTGCCTTTGGATCACAATGGTCATCATGGCAATTATACTAATTTGGCGGAAAAAACGGTGCCAACGGAGGCTTCTAAGAGCTCCGCCAAACCCAACAAATCCAGAGGAAGCAGCAGCATCGGATAACATTTTCGAGAGACGCCGACCGAATCAGCCGCCGCCGCCGCCGCCCCGAGCGAGCGCGAGCGCGAGTGCAGCCTCCACGCCGTGCAGTGCACGTCGCACCAGCACCGGTGACACAACCTTTAGGGATGATAAGTGTAGTGTGAGTGCGCGAAATCGCGCGAAAAGTGTCAGTGAAGGAGAAATAAATAGTGCGCGAGTGCTAACATGTCATACACGCGAGATGAGTGGAACGAAACATATGGACAGGGGAAGCTCCCCAATTTTAAGAAACATATCATTTAATGAATAACATTCTAGTTTTAAAACGATTGTACAATCACCTTGTATCATTATTTTAACATTCTCATCTCATCTTATCGTTTGCCCCCCGCAAGATGTTCGGTGCATTGCACCTTCAACACGTTTATAGCCTCGTGCGGCGCGTGCATGCGCTGTCAGCAAAACACGCGTAAAGCAACAATTTACTTTAACCCATTTTTAGTGTACCTTTAGGTTCCATCGCGGCCGGGGGCATTCATTTAATTATCATAACATTAACATTCATATAATAACATTTAATAATAACAATTAATAAACATTTTCGCTACTTTCTTTCTGACTTTTAACACTCAACGCGAACCCGAACCCGCACAGAGCAATTTACATTTGTTTGTGCGTGTGCGTGTGCGTGTGCGTGTGCGTGTGCGTGTACGTGTGCGTGTGCGTGTGTGTGTGTGTGTGTGTGTGTGTGTGTGTGTGTGAGTATATCAGGGTAAGATGCTTTCAGTTTGTTCATAGTCTTGTGACAACAACCAGGACTTTTAGTTTTCTGTTACACTCATGATTATGTAGGGGATAAATGTTGCACGTGTCCTGACTGATTGAATAATCAACGCAGAGCCGAAACTACAAATGCTAGAAAGCTGAAATTTACACACTACGTTGCGTTTATAAAGTGTACAGCGATTTTGAGAAATTCGACCCCTAAGGGGGCTAAAAAGGGGATGAAAGTTTGTATGGAGTTCAAGCTTTATTTTAAGCTAGGAACTTGATACTTTGTAAAAAGGTCTTCTTAAATAAAAGAAAACTAATTTCAGCGTTTTTGATGATTCATCCCAAAAAAGGTGTTGAAAGTGGTGAAAAAGGGGTTGAAAGATTGTATGGAGATCAAATATTTTTTTTGAGTGCGGGATTTGAAACTTTGTATGTAGGCATATAAAACACAAATCATTTCAGCGTTTTTAAAAATTTGTCCCCTAACAGGCTTAAAAAGGGGTTGAAAGTTGGAACACATTACAAATTCTTTGACACTTCTTATAAAGGCATAATATAAGATAACAAAATAACATTAACTAATGTTATTAAAAATATAACCCCTAAGGGGGTTAAAAAGAGAATGAAAGTTTATCTTGGGGTTCAAATTTTATAGTAAGTTAGGAACTTGAAACTTCGTAAAAGGTATTATTATAAAAGGGAAAAAAGTAATATTTCTGCGTTCTTTCAAATTCATCCCCTAAAAGGGTAAAATGGGGTTGAAAGTTTCTAATAGGTTGGTATTAGGAGGGTAAAAGGGAGATGAAAGTTTGAATGTGGTTCAAGTTTTATTTTAAGCTAGGGATTTAAAACTTCGTTAAAAATGATATAAGTATATTACGTTACTGTGTCGAACATTTAAAGGGCCATATGTACTGTAGAACGTTGTACGATACATGTGCGAATAGGTAATTCGCAACTCGTATCGATTTAAAACACTCCCATCGGTCGTGTTTTAATATATCGCCACTCGTTTCGAATTTCCTATTTTTCGCACTTGTATCGTAATGTACTATTATGACCAAGTGGTTGTTTCAGTGACAGAATACAGCAGGATGCCTGATTTGTATCTTATGGACGACTACGACACCTGTCTCGCTGAGCCGGACAGTGTCTACTGCGCCATCACCGCCGACTTGTATTCCACGACCGACTCCGAGCTCATGCAAATGATTCAGGTTTTAAACCCTCCTTGGTTCCTTAAGGGCTTATTACATCTACTACATAATACATGACTATGACTATGACGTAATCATGTTTTTTAGGAATAATTAAAACCCCCCTTGAGCATTATGTTTTCTTAACACTCGACCTAAAGCATCAATGATCACATTTCGTCCTAATTTTAATAATCGGCTATTATCGTTTTAATCTTTTAGTGTAACCATAGAAAAATAAATATATCTAGAGCGCTCACTCCATGTAGTCGTTGTAGAAAATAAATATGGCGTTTCGTAAACCAAATATTTTCGTTGGTAGGATTGGTCCTTAGGATTTAAGGATGGATTTAAGGAGTGGAGCCTTTTGCTATAACTTTTTAGGTGAGGTGGGGGGGTTCTCAACTTTATCTTGATATCTACATATGTTACCATGCAATAACAATCTTACAGGAATATTCGGAACACAAAGTAAAGCACTACAACCACACAGTGGCACACAGGGCTCTGTGCGTTAAAACAACTTGCAAGGATTACTTGCAAAACAGGGCTTTAGAAGTCGAAGCGGATCTGAGGTCTGTCTTGGAAGAATGTGTTAACAACAGCATGTGGAATGGATACAAACTGAACGCCAGGTAGGTACATTTTTAGGTGAATCCTAAAGCCGTTGACTGAGGAGCTCAGTAGCACCATGTCGTCTGCGTAGCTTATGTTGTTAACAAAACAACCATCCACCGAACATCTGACACCCGCGCTGCTGAGCTCCTCAATCAAGCCGTTAATGTACATGTTGAACATAGTGGGCGAAGTTAACCCCCCTGTCTAACTCCGCACTCCATTTTATAGACCTCAGAGTATCCGTCCGCCCATCGAACTACGTTTGATTGGTTGCCATGCCAGTATTTTAAAATTTGTATGACTTCAGCTGGCAAACTCGAGGTCACAAACCATTTTTGACCAAAAAAGATAAAAAGTTTCAACTCTCCTTGGTCTCCCCTAATTGGGTACCTTCATAATTAGTAACTGTACCTACATATTTTTCAAACAATTGTGTTTGTTACTGTTAACAAAATAACAATATAATAAACAAACAAATTACTTATAAACGAAATATAAGGTAAGGTAAGGTAAGGTAGGTAGGCAAGCTATAAGAACCACCAACAACCCCCGGTGCAAAGGTACCCATCACAACACAACAAAAGATAGTTACAATTGAATACAATTTTTAAATTTTTCCTCTATGGAGGCGCCAGATGAATCATCTGATGACAAGCAATTATCGTCGCCCAAGAACACCATAACATGCGTTGCCGGCATTTTAGTACGGCGCTCGTTTCTTCGTCGAAGGTATCGGTTAATTAACATATTTTTCAGGTTATCACACATTAATTACTGCAAGAAACACGGAGAAAAAAGGCCATACAGTGCTGGAGACTATATAGTTGGAGCAGTTTATGCTCTCCTGATCTTTCTGAATGCAATCGGGACCTTTTACGACGTTCAAAACGGCGATAAAGCAGGTTCGATGAAGAAACTAATTCCAAGTTCAACCCTTCTTCTTCTTCTTTTAAAATGTGGCTTCCTCCAAATCTATGGTGATTTTGCTAATGTCAAGTATCGTTGTTCAGTAGTAACTTTTAAGTGTGCTCATAGAGTATGTTACCAGTACCCCTAGTGTAAATAAATTCGATTTCGAAACGTGACGTACGCGTTTGCGTTTAGTCTCATTTTGTATTGGATTTAGAAAGAGCGCGCCAAGCGGGACGTTTTGGAAACTCAAAATCCAATACAAAATGAGACTTAACGCAAACGCGTTCGTTACGTTATGATGTCGACCAAATTTACACTAGGGGTACTGATCGCCAAAAAGTCAACTGACGCGTGCAGCGCAATGTCTACAATATAATACAAATCCTTTTAATAGCACATCCTCATAATAAATTTACAAAGAAACCCATCCATCAACCTTCGTGCATTCCGATGATGTGTACGACGACGCGCCTTGGCGGTGGGCCTTACGGGCAATAAGAATGGGGCCAGTGCAGCGGTGTCACGCACACGAATTCGAGCCAATCGTGCAGTTTAACGCCACAACACGATTGGTTAATGAGTTTCCATCACGCGCGCAATTGGTCGCAACTAGTTGTGTTAGACTGTCCAATTGGCTCGAATTCGTGGGTGACGTGACACCACTGAACTAGCACCATTCTTAGTGCCCGTATGGCGCGCCTTGAAGGACGGGTCCTTGGATATATGTCAATGATTGATTAACCTTTTGAACGCCAAGAACACCTAAAGGCGTCGTAACTAGACGTGCCTACAGCGCCATGGACAACTATAAATGTATTATTGTATATATATGTAATTAACCTTCAAATTTCAAAGCGAGAATTTGTACAGCGAGGTTTAAATAGACAGTGATCTTGTTTTTAGGTAATCCCCTGTTACTGGCATTTTCCATGCGTAGAAACTGGACCAAGCTAATGGCGCCCAGTGGCAAAGGACCCGAGCCGAGACTCAATAGACTACAAGTCTTCAATGGGATCAGGTAAGCATTAACCCGTCAATGGATTTTTCACCACACCAGCTAGTAAAGGGTCTCTTGTTTGTTCAAAAACTGATGATAAAGTTGCATTATATCCACATGTGAGGCAAAGTAATCAAATGCAAATTTTGAGTTGATTCCTTATGTTGGCTGATAGGATGATAATTTTGAATGATAAATATTTAATGACATTAATGTTGAATAAATTTGCTTTATTATTCTGGAGAATATGATAGTAGCATTGGGGATATATACCTATGTTTTTATTAATTTAAACTTTTGTTGACAGAACTTTGACGACGTTCTGCGTGTATTTTTCGCATACGTATACGCTGTTTGCTTACTCGTACCTCAAGAATCCTTATGACGTCGAAATAGTAAGTCCAATTATATGTACGGTCACGTTTGAAAATATCGATACGAAAAAAGTGCCAAAAATATGTATACATGACTTTATTGCCACATATATTTTTGGCACATTTTTCGTATCGACATTTTCAGACGTGACTGTAGATTGATATTTTCAGTATAATTAGCCATAATGTAAATTAAGTGGCGTACCTACTTACTCGAAGAGCGACCTACGCTCAAACAGATTTGACGATAACTTGATCATGCGAGCGAAAAGCATCATTGAGTGAAATACCTACCAACTATTGCTACCTATTGGATTTAGAACCTATTCCTTGTTTCAGGCGTATGATGATCCTGTGAGATACATCATGTTCAACGGCTGGCTAGTAACTTACACGTTCTTCGTTATGTCAGGGTTTATGGTGGCGTTCAACTTCGAGATCCATGCCGAAAAGCACCCTGTGAGCCTATGGGACTGGCCCAGGAGTATGCTCTTGCGATGGCTGAGGTTAGCTCATGTGGATATTGCCGCACTTATATTCAGTCGAACTGAGCAGGGAAGTGGGCAGGGCGAGTGTGTAAACACGCTATTTCTTATACCACTGCCATTGCCTCTCACGCTACCCGTCGGCGCTCCCCATACAAGTTTTTTGTGCGGAAGTCAATCAAAAGACCGGCAGCGCGAGCGGCAGTTTGTGCACGTATTAACCGTGGTCCCAAATGCTTTTTACCACAGTGGGTCCACGGGTATTTTTTTACCCGTTGTCCCACCGTTGTAAACAGGGGTATACGGGTAATTTATTTTAACCATGCTCCCACCGCACTGTTTCTTAAAAAAAAAACAGTACTCTTTTTTTTGAAGTCATCTAAAATAATACTTTTTTTACTATAAAACCTAAATAATTAATGGAAATCTCAGTAGACAAAAATGTACTACATTTTACTATATTTTCTACAAAAGACATAAACCACGCGACTATTGTCGCTCGTTTAGTATTTTCAATGGGAGCGCGGCGGCGTGTTATTGGTATTTTTTTTAAGTTGATTACAGCGCAGGTATTGAAATAAATATTATAGTTGAATTGGGAGCCCATACATAAAAATGGCACAAAGTTTGGTATACGAAATCTTAATTCCACTATTACAGTCGACGAGTAGAAATAGTTATTTGTTTTACAAGGGGGCAAAGTTGTTGTTTAACCGCTCGTGCTAATATTGATACCCGAGCAAGCGAAAGGTTCGTGAAGCGGAATCTTGAGCGTTGCGAGGATTTCAAGGCACGAGGGTTAAACAAATTTTGCCTCCGAGTGAAACACAACATTTTTCACCACACCAACGCGAGGAAAATAATAACTATGAAATACCAAAAAAAACAAACCAAATCAAATCCAAATGAACGTAATTAAATATTTATCATCCAAAATCATCATTTAAAAGTCAATTCTACCAGCTAATTTGCATCTGATTACTTTGCCCCACATGTGGATAAAACGCAACTTTCTCATTAGTTTTTGAACAATCAAGAGGGGCTTTACCAGTTGGTGTGGTGAAAAATATTTTTTGACTGTAACTTGTATTTTTGGTCTTGATCTCAGATTGACTCCTACATATGCCCTGTTGTTGTTCACGGTGATGACGCTGAATCGGCACTTTGGCGACGGTCCTCAGTGGGACCTGCTGGTGACCAGTGAGGCAGACGAATGCAACCGGTACTGGTGGACCAACTTGCTCTATATCAACAACTACATCTACGACAACTCGAACTGCTTTCTACAGTGTTGGTGAGTTAGAAAGGAAGAAGAAAGAAACGACTTTTTACTACCATATTTAGGGGTAAACCGGTATGCTTTGTTTCCTTAAGTACGCTGTTAAGTGGATGGGACAAAAATAAAAACTGAATAGAATAACCTTGAGACTAGCTAAGTATTGAGTCTTTATGTACAATCAAGTACAAAACTATATATCGAAAGAATCGTCTCATAAATATGGTACTACGCTCTTATTGCACTGGAATAAGATGCTATGGGACATATTTTTGAATGAGATGTGTACTTGGGAGAATCAACTTTTTAGCGTCACTCGTTGCCATGGTTACGATTAGTTGTCCAGGGGACAAAAGTTCATTGAAATACCGATTTTATGGTACTTAAATGTATCAAACTTGCGTTTTTGTGGTCGTTATAACCAATGTCCATAATGGGCCCCCTACTAAGCATGTTAATAAAACGGCATACAACGTCTCTTCCAACAAACTGTGCCACTGTTGTCCCTTGGACAACGGGACAGGATAACAAAACAAAAAAGTTGATTCCCCCACACCCATATTTTACACTTGACTGTACATAACCTAAGATCGAAAAACTTAAAGATACTTGGTTAACTTGATATTTTTCCCGTCGTTTTCATGCTCTCTTTAGTTGGTTATTGTGTGGTCAACTTTCTGTTTCTTTGCGAATATCTCACGGACGGTTTGATGATGAGAAGTTTTTTGGTATGAAAACTTGCAACTTTAAATGCATTTTGTATCGAAACTACTGCATGTAAAATTAAATGAAAATCAGTCAATCGACTTAATTTTTTACCTTTTTATGGTAAATAGGAGGCTTTGATTTATTTACGTCAAAGGGTCTCTCAGAAGCACGCATTTAACCGATTTGTAAGTGATTCCATAGGCATACAAAGTTTTTTACTGAATAGTTGAGTACTAAAAACTAATAAAATATCGGAACAGGTACCTAGCAGCGGACACGCAGCTCTTCGGGCTGGGGCTACTCTTATGCATCCTGTTCCGAAAGCCGCGTGCACAGATCATCGTGCTGGCCGCCATGCTGACCGGCGCACTGGCCGTCCCCGCCGCGCATGTATACTACCAGGGCGTAGACGCTGTGGTGTACCAGTCTCCTGAGTAAGAGCCAAAAGTTAAGGTCAATGTTAAATAGATGTGGTGTTATATTGAGTCGTCCCTAATACCAAAGAGAATGTACCTACCTAAGTAGAAGGTATTATTTTGTCTATGCCGATACCTATACTAAGTTGTATCATGATCGAGAAGCGGCAAATGGATAAAATTTTGCTCGCATCATTCTTTACAAATACGTAGCACATGCGTAAACAAGCTTTAAAATAACATATAATAAAACGATTATATATAATAGACGAGCTGAAGATAGGAAGACGTGGCGCGAGCTTGTGAAGGCCCTTTGCACCTCTGGGGTGCTTTAGGACAACAACAAAACAATTATGGTCGTCATCGTTCCACTTCGCCAAATTCTCGCTTTGAGATAAACCTAACGGCCCGATTCGAAGAATGAGATACGATAACGATAAGTTCTGGTTTAGATAAGTTCTCATTTAGATATCGTTTGTATGTCGTATAATTGACAGAAGCAGCTCGATTCGGGCAACCAATGTCACTTTGACGTTAGAAATATCGTAGATAGATCTTATTGTGGGATCTTAATCATTCCTCGAATCGGGCCGTGAATCAATTCTCTGGCGAGCAATGCGCATAAGGTTCTTTGGGGGTATTGAGGCTTTTCAAATCACTGAAAAGATTAACACTTAGAGATCCTTGATCACAGAAAACAATATTTACGGCTCTTTGTGATTCCTAAAATACATAAGGTAAGAAGTACTAGTGCTCGACGCTGCACTAGTACTCGACATGGGCACTTTACGTCAAAGTGACAAGGATTAAGTTCGAATACAGAAAAATCTTCGTTGTTCAAATTTAATCTATATTTCCATGAAATAAAGTGCCCGTGTCGGCGACTAGTGCAGCGTCGAGCACTAGTACTTCTACCCCACTGCGGTGGGCTTTTCTCGTATAATTTGCCGACTTTATAGCCTATGTAAGATACAGCAGTACTTTTAACTGACCTTTGATAACCCTTCGAGCGCCATATTTATCGTGTGCGGTGCGTCATCGTGAACCTTTTTGGAATGCACATACGTTGATATTAGACTGTAGACCCCCTAGTGAGTATTATATTCTTTGCTGTAGACGCGCGCTTCATTTCACATCTTTGACCATCAAAGTGATAGTGTCAACCGAAGATAAATTGACTGCGATTTTGGCAGCTCAGACACAGTGCAAGTGTTATTTTAAACCTTTTTTTTTAATTTTTGACGACCGGTGTGGCCTAGTGGGTAGTGACCCTGCCTACGAAGCTGATGGTCCCGGGTTCAAATCCTGGTAAGGGTATGTATTTGTGTGATGAGCATGGATATTTGTTCCTGAGTCATGGGTGTTTTCTATGTATTTAAGTATTTATAAATATTTATATATATCGTTGTCT
This sequence comes from Cydia pomonella, assembly GCF_033807575.1. NCBI lineage: Eukaryota > Metazoa > Arthropoda > Insecta > Lepidoptera > Tortricidae > Cydia > Cydia pomonella. The sequence goes on from NC_084720.1 coordinate 4,152,541, forward strand.
AAGTACCCTCAACACAAGCCTTATTGAGCTTACTGTGGGACTTAGTCAATTTGTGTAATAATGCACTATTAAAAAAAAAAAAAGTCTAACTTCTATGATATTATGACGTTTACTTAACAATTCCACAGGCTGGGCTATCAAAATCCCTGCCAACTTATCTTGGTCTGACTCTAAGAGAATTGTTGAGTTACTACAGTGTGGACGATTATTACAGAAATTACCGTACTGTATACCAACACGACGACACATTCCGTCTCATCTACGTGCGCGCACACACCATATTGTCGACGTACTTGCTGGGCATCGCCGGCGGGCTGCTGACTTACCACTGGCTTGAGAACGAAAAGAACATTTCTGCGAGAATGCGGGTGGGTCATACAGATTTTCAAATAAATTGTAGACAATAGTGTACAGCTTGTGTGCTTGATTATTCGGATAATATTGAATTTAAAATTGGCACCTACGCACCAAAGTTTCCAATCCTTATCTAAATATCACTCGTTATACAAAATTCATATCGCAAAATAAATTAACTCTTAGAAACGGGGCTTAATCGGGTAATATCTCTGGTGTTGCAAGCGCCCATGGGCTACGGTGACTGCTTACCATCAGGCGGGCCGTATGCTTGTTTGCCACCGACGTGGTATAATAAAAATAAGGTTTTAAATTTACCTAAACCTAAGATGTTGATGTCAACTTTAGCCAGTTTTCTCCGAGACCACGAAGACAACGCCGTCATCGAAACTTGGGACGTTAATTTAAAAACTTAATACGCGATTAAGTCCCGTTCCTTTGACTTAATAATATGTAAAAATCGTGAAAGTATCAGTGTTTTGCAAAAGAAATTGAAAAGAGATTGGATTGTGACCAACCTGGATAAAAACATAGACTAAAAAATATATATTTTCAGAAATACACCTGGATCCTGTGGCTTTCAGTGCCGTTCGCCGTGAGCACCATCTTGTCCGGAGGCATGTTCTACATGGACCACTTCGAACCCTCGACTCTCGTAAAAGTGCTTTATGCTAGCGTCCACAAACCCCTCTTCCAATTCTGCATGCTCATTATTATCATTGGCTGCATCTTTAAAGTTGAGAGTAAGTAAACACTAATAGAGTCTGGCTAGCCAAATATTGTTGACAGATTTTTCAGTGTTGTATCACCAATTGTATATGAATTAAAAAAAACCTCAAGGCTGTTGTCAATTTATGTCATTCATTCAAATTGTTCGCGGTATATAAGGGGTTTATACCGAGTGGGGTCCGCAAACTATTATTTAAGCTTGTAAATAATTACGACAATGTGTGAAGTTGACGTGAAGCGTTTTATAACGAAAAACTGCTATGTTTACAAGTTATAAACAAAAAGTAGGTTGGTGCTCTATTACTATTTTGATACTTTAAGTACGTGAATTTATTAATACCTGAATCTCGTGAACTGGACAAGTGTGTAAAGAAACGGATAAACTAGAAGTTCTGGAAAATATAAATAAAATCCAAACATTGGAACGTAACGAGTTACTGAAAACCAATATTTAGAAGGAATCTGTGAAGTGACTGGTCAGTAGTAATTTGATTTAACAATATAAAATATATAAAAATATCTTGGCGAAACATATCTATATACTTATGTCTTTGTATTTTACATAGTGGTAGAAATTATGTGAGCTGACTTTGAGTGCACGTCAAAGTATATTTAACTGATTTCCTTAGGTACCTTACGTTTGCACAGAAAATCAAAAACATGTTCTAGTATCAAAACTATAATTCCTACTACTATTTTTTTAATGTCCCGCCAAAAATTTTTGTAATATTTCGGTAGCCAGACTCTATGTGACGTTTAGATGCATACTCGGATAGAAATTGAGAACCAACTGAAACCATTTAGGGTAAAGGCACCTATTACCGTGGTAGTTAAGGAACTTTTCAAAAGAGATCCAAAAATTAAGGGTATCAATGCTGTCTAACAGCCAGGAATATTTTTTTTTCATCAGAGCATTTAATGAACTTTCCGTTTCACACGTTTTTGGATTCATTTTGGGTTATTATATGTATTAAAATATTTTTTGAAGCCAAAATGACCAAATCTTCTATTACCGTGGCAAGGGACAGGCTGTGATTCTATTATCGCGAATTGAGCTTTCATTACCGAGGGTACAATTGGCATGATTTTTCTGCACTCGTTAATAGAAATCAAACTCAAAATTCGAAACCTAATACCGAGGGTTAAAACAATAATAACGACGTGGGTTCTGTATATTATTTTTGTGCCATTAACTTTAATAATGACACAAAAATAAAAAATAGAACTATAGGAGTATGTTTAAAAATAAGAGATATATTCGAAGAGATTATAATTACACTTTGGCACAATCAAATACTATTAAATAGTTAACTTACCAAGTACCCACGAGTACCTGTATAACAAGTTATAAGTTGAATGTTTTACATGTAAAACAACAAAAATTACTATTAGTAAAGTTTTACTAAGGACGTATATGACAAATAGGCCTGCCTGTTATTAAATAAAGTAATTTTTAAATGCTATAAAGATTGATAAGAATTTGTCTTACTGACATAATTAGCTGCACAAAAAAACAAGTAAGTAACATTTACTCATAAGGCACAGCGTAAATTATAGTCGAAATTTTATAAGCTGGACGTTTACCACCTGAGTGAAAGTTTACCACAGTGAAATGGTAAACGTCCACCTTATAAAATTTCGACTATATATAAAAACATGAAAATTTTTAATACTAATATTTTTGATAAGGTAATTAAGTTAAATAAAGTCTCTCACATATTATGTGTTATAATTTACCCGTTTATAATTAACAAATCACAGTACTTTTCTTATTGCTGATTCTTATAGCTAAAAAAATCATGTCTGAGATTTTGGACTACTGTATAAATAAAATTATATAAAAAAAAATCTAATCGGAAATGTCCGGCAGTTGGGTACCCTTCCTTGTCAGAGTAATAACTGAATCAGAAAACAGAAGAATTTAAATCTGATAATGATAACTGAAGTCTAAATTTTATCAACGAAATCTGTACTTGCGGTACCCTAAATGCGATATTTCAATACAATACCAAATAGTCACTCGGTAATAGATAACTCTTTAAGAGCCTATTACCGACCCATTCGATATTTCTCTGGGTCGGTAATAGATTTCTATACATTCTATTACCGAGGGTAATCTGATCATACCATCGGTAATAGGCTTAATTTGGAGTTTAATTAAACCTAATTCCGACCCATAAAAATAATAAAACACAGATGGTTTTTCAAATTTAATCAAACACGTATATTACAAGCTTCTTGTAAAGACAAAATCACATAACTGGCAAGTAAATTTTAGGTTTTAACTCAAAATAAAAAAAGTTGACAGATTAAGGATTCCCATAGAAACAAGGAAATCGGTGCTGAAGTTTTTGTTAAAAATTAAGGGTTACTTAAATACTTTCCATACCACGGAAATAGCTCTTTAATAGCGTGAATAGATCAAGATTGGAATAAATAAAAGAAATTATAAAATTGATAATTTGTACCAAAACTAAAGAGTAAATAACAAAACTACCACTTTTTCTATTACCGTGGCATACCACGGAATTACTTACCACAGAAGTAATTGGCGCCTATCACCGCTGTATTTTATTTTCAATTTTAAACGTATTTCCGGGTCAAAAACTAAGTTAAAAGTAATTCAAAATCGTGTAGAAAACAATACACAACCTCTTAAAAGGCATTGCACTAGTTTATTTGCCATAACTATTACGTAAAACACTAAGTAAGATTGGAGTGCACTTACCTGTGGTGTCACGCGTCTGTATGGAACAACCGGTTCTTGCGCCGCCGTCGCACAAACTGACGAATCGCGAGTTTTTTGTTACACTCACACAAATGCACACTAATGGGCACGATAGACCAATGAATGAGCTTGTTTTGTGTATGCTTTATTTCTTAGGGGATAGATCTGTTTGCTTGCAAAATGCGTATTTGTAAACACCGCGGTGTTAGACGTCGATTTTGATACCCGCGTTAATAGCCGCCGTTACCCTAAAGGCTACCTACAAACCCACCTGCTAAATATTATTTTTTGCTCGAATAACAATACAAGAAGAAAATTATAACAAGCGGTCTTATCTCTATAAAGCGATCTCTTTCAGACAGCTATTGCGTGTTTGGATGTGAGTTACAATTAGATCGCAAATGACAAAATAATAGTCAGCCATTTTGTTGAAGACTTGTTCCATTAAATAAATAAAATAAAATAAAAATTATTTATTGCAGACCAATGATCCATAGGATGTTAGTAACTTTTGACTTAATAACTAAGTTAGTAGATATAGAGAAAATATACAAGAAGCCTCATCCTATTTGGCTCTGCCGATGGCCACTTCGACCCAGTATTTAGTTATAAGGCAATCAAGACTCTGACAATACTCTGAGGCTGGTGCTGCTGTCACGCACTCGCCTGGGTAGTGATCCCACACGCTTGCGTCTGAATGCGAAAAAGTCGTCCGTTCACACTTCTGCAAACATAATGGACGCACTAAAGTGCTTCGGTAGCCACAACAGCATCCTCAAAATATTGTTATATTGGACTCTGAGTGCATACACCCTTTGTGTAAAACCTACCTACAGGCTGCAAGTGTAGAACCATTACCATAACTGTGCTTGTTCTAGCTGTGTACCGCGGCATCCTAGAGTGGCGTGGCTTCACTTTGACTGCACGCCTGTCATACGCCGGCTACCTGCTGCATATGATGGTCTTACGTGGCTTCTTGGGCTCGCAGCGGCTGCCAGTGTACATGTCCGACTACAACATAGTACGTACCATCAAATTGAAATAGAGGTGGATTGTCAAAGAAAACTTTGTAGCCACACTAAATTTACTGCCATCTTTCGACACATGATTAAAATTTTAGAACACTATTTGACTTTAATCCTTATTCTTTCACTCGTATATTGATATGGCGTTCTAAATGTTTTAATCATGTGTCAAAAGATGCCAGTAAATTTACGTGGCTACGAAGTTTTCTTTGACAATGCACCTATTACAGATTCTCTTCGGTACTACATACATAAGTATTGTCAACTCATACTTAAGTAATTGTCAAATTATTGGTTCTTATGTTGCATTGCGCCGACTACCTATTTTTAGGGTAAGGCTAAGCTGATTGCGCCGTATTAGACAGCACAGAGTGTGCAAGTGTTCATTTAATTGTCATAATTTATACATATATCTCTGGACCTCCGTCAAAAAGTACTTCCGTTTAAAGATTTTTTATTTCTCATAAGAATAACAATTATTCACTTATATGAGAAAAAACACAACAATCAATTACAAATTAATTTGTTGTTGTGTCTTATGACAGTTATGACTCCGTCATAAGGCTCCACCTGGCTGTTAAATGCATGCAAAAAACTGTAACAGAATATCCCACTTAACTAACATTTTTCCAACAGGCAACGATCCTGTCAGCCACCATCTTCATCTGTTTATGCGTGGGGGCGTTGTTATTCGTGATGGTGGAATCTCCTCTAGCTACGCTCGTTAAGACGATATCAACACCATCAAGAAGGAAACTACAAGCAGCAACTGGAGATGACATCAAAGCTCCCACTGAAGATGTTACCAAAGTTTAAATTGTAGTTTTCATACCCGTGCACATTAGTGCACGTGCGAATTGGCCTGCTTACGGACATCATAAAACCTCAACCACTAAAGATAAACGGCGCTGAAGTTTTCAACATCAATTTTAGGTTTAAGTTTATATAAACTAAAATTTTAAAAATTCAACCCTTAAGGGGTTAAATAATATCCTGTATGTGGCCTTATACTGATAATAGAGTGGATTTCATCACAAAAAAATTCACCGTATTTTTTTGTGTCATTTAACACGATTCAAGTTGTCTAAAGTAATGGTGGCTGTATATTGAGTATATGTATGGCATTTATCCAATCATTTGTGGCATAAATACCATACCACACATACCAAATAAGAGCGTAAGATGTTGACTCTTTTATGGACGGTACCTAATGACGATTTGTAAACTAATTTATATTTAAAATATATTAAAAAAACAAAACTTTTTTAATTGTAAGGGATTCGAACTTAAATAAACATTAGAAATAACATGTTTTGAACATAAATAATTTAATGTAGCTAGTGCTTCAGCTAAGGCTACTAAATGTGACCGAAACCGGTAAAACGTTCCACTTTGTCGCTTGCCATAAGAACTGTCATTTTTTTTAATTAATTAAGAATTTTAAAAATTGAAAATTGTTGCTGTTTTTATTTGTTTTAAGTTGTTGTTGTTCATTAAATACATATATGAGTATATGACACTGCGATTATTTTGAAAACTGTATTTTTTTGTTTCTCTCGAAAATACCTATACGCAATGTAATGATCAGAGATCGGACAAATTAGCGTCATTGCTCGCAATAATGTGGACATAACTCCAAAATTGATTAAAAAAATAATCTTTTTTTTTTCAATTCGAACTGTTTTATGTTTATTTGTGTACAATTAATGGATGTATTTATTAATTAAATAAATAAATAAATAAATAAATAAATAAATAAATAAAATAGAACTTAAAATAAACTTATAAATAAAAATGCTCCCCAGGTCACCTTCATGCATTATGGTACCCAGAAGGCTGGCAGCGTTTATTTAATTTCTTACCTAAGATTTAATTTTGATTCTTTCTTTTCTAGTCAATAAATAATATAATGATTTCTTATAATGTAGATTTATAAAAGAAAATAATCAGTAATTTTTCTAAATTTTCTGATAATTAAATGATTAATTTTTTAATCACTTTTGAGTCATATCCACATTCTTGCGAGCAATGACGCTAATTTGTCCGATCTCTGGTAATGATACATCATACAGATACAGCTTATATTTAACACCTAATTTGTCACTGTGATGTCAAACTGAGATAAATTGAAAAAAACTATTATCTGAAATAACTGAAACTAAAAGTTTGCGTTGATAATTAAAAATAATATTGCAGACTAAAACCATTTTAAAATTATTCGGATCAGTACCCCTAGTGTAAATTTATTCGATAGCGAAACGTGACGTACGCGTTTACGTTAAGTCTCATTTCTGTGGCCCTAGTGAAAAAGGGTTCAAGTCTCTGGTAGTTTAGGTAATTTAGTATGGGATTTTAAACAGCGCGGCAAGCGGGACGTTTTGGAAACTCAAATATCTGGTACGCGTACGTCACGTTCCTCTATCGAATAAATTTACACTACGGGTACTGAACTCATAAAAAGAAACAGAAACTTTTGCGATTTAAAAATGGTAAAATCGTGTTTTGCTTGGATATTTTAGACAAAAACTTTTATGCACGATCTTCGATCAGCACCGGCTTCCGACACGTCGGAAGGGAGGAGCCTAAGCGATATCTCACCGTACAAATCATTCTGCCATTTTTTGCGGGAGGAAACGTGCACACAGTAGCACTTCTCACTTACTACATACAAAATCTAATCTGTAATGACGACACAAATACATACAAAATGACACAAGTCAAAGACAAATCTTGCACACCTCGATCATTGTTTGTGTACGGACGAGTCACAACATGCACCGCCAGAGGCACAGTTGTATTGTACCTATGCTTTAGCACAGGGGAAATAGTATGAATGCCGTCTCCCTTCCCTGTGTTGCTCGAAGTGCACGAACGTTATAAGGAGAAATCATAGTTTGTTCATATGGTTCGTAACACCAAATATATTTTTCGGTTTGACGTAAGGGTATTTCGAAAAGATTTACATCAAACCAAACAAAAAGAGTAAGTAAGTAAGTAAATATTCTTTATTGTGCACCATACAGTTAAAAATAGACAGGAAATGAAAAAATACGTAAAATTTAGGTAACAACAGGCGGTTATCGCTAAGAAGCGATCTCTTCCAGACAACCTTTGGGTAGCAGGAAACTATGAACTTACAACATTGAACGGGTAGTGCTAAAGAGTTTTCTTTATAGGCACAATGGCGACAATAGACTGTTGTTGTTGCGATTGGCTGAAGTGACAAATAACTTTTTGTATGAGAAATTCTTGTGGACAAAACTCTGTTTTCATATGATCCTGCTATACGAAATCAAAATACTATGGGAAAATAACATTTAGCATTTATATAGATGCTTTTTTTAATTTTCTATAGACTCATAACATTAACTTGATTTAGAATATTTTGACAAATCAGGTTTTGAATATAAGCTCCTCACATATAAACCAGTTAAGGCATTCAAAAGTTATGGTGGAATAAAGAAACTCACCTACTTACCAACATGAACGCCGAAAACAATACACACCTTTGTTTGTGCAGCCGTGAAAAAACATGCGAAACTATCCCAATGATGTAACAAATTTAATACGGAAAATGATGACACGTTATTTTTTTTGCGCATCCCAATGCGCGCATAAGACAATGACGCAAATGAAATCAACTAAAAGCCAATTTAAAAATTATATAAGTAGAGCGAATATTTTCGTATTGTAACCGACGGATTGAGACCAAATCGATAAATATATTTTCACGACACCAACTGGTAAAGGCCCTCTTGATTGTTCAAAAACGAATGAGAAAGTTGCATTTTATCCACGTGTGGGGCAAAGTAATCAGGTGCAAATTTTAGTTGTTTCCTTACTGGTAGAATTGACTTATATAATTTTGATTTGGTTGGATTTCGCTTGGCGCGCTGTTTCTAAATCCTATACAAAATGAGACTAAACGCAAACACGTACGTCACGTTTCGATATCGAATAAATGTTCAGTACCCCTAGTGTAAATATTTTCGACAGCGAAACGTGACGTACGCATTTGCGTTAAGTGTCATTTTGTATGAGATTTTTGACTTTCCAAAACGTCCCGCTTGGCGCGCTGTTCAAAAACCCATACAAAATGAGACTAAACGCAAACACGTACGTCACGTTTCGATATCGAATAAATTTACACTAGGGGTTCTGATAACTTTTTAGTATAAGCGCTTATTAGTCTTGGCACTTTACATGAAATGTTTTTGGTGGGATCAATATTCACACGAGCGGTTAAACAACAACTTTGCCCCCTTGTAAAAAAAAAAACTATTGTAGAATGACGCACTACAACTATTGTCGCGATTGAAGGAAATCATTTGTATTGCAAATCACGAGTAAGACACGTGTATATCTCGGTTCAGCTAGGTCCTAGATCTAGCGTTCCGTAAGTCAAAAAAAAGAAAATATTTTATTTAAGTTTCATTATTCTTTCTCCATTTCCAGGACACGAATTAAAAAAAACTCATTTCTTTTGTTTATAAAGATAGTAGTGTGATGAGATGACTTACTAGTCATATGAAGGACCCTGTAGAAAGAAATATTTCATAAAAAATATCTTTGGTAATAATCGATTCCAAAGAGAAAACACCCCCCTTTAACTTTTGAACCACGGGTCCAAAAAATATGAAAAAAGTCGTGAAAGTAAAGCTTAGTAATAACGTTCAATGAAAACTATAGCGAATATGATCGGTTTTTGCAAAGTCTTCCCTTTTAGTACAAACAAAGACGTACAAAGTGCTGCGAAGGTTTATTGCTGAATGTTTATGATGGTTACTAATAGCCCCCGTTCAAGTGTCTCTGACGGATGTGTAACTACGGCCGGTTATCAAGCTATTGCAAGCCTTTCCTTCTTAGTAAGGCAGTGTCTTACCTGAGCGAATAACTTGCGAACGCGAAGCGGCGCGGCGCGGCGCGGGTGAATTCAATCTTTTGATACCTATGGAAGTGTCCTACGTGGGCGATCTCCGAATGCCGTTTTAGTGTTACGTATTTATAAATTAATTTATTTATAACATCAGTACTCGTATACCGTTAAGCAGTCTTACTTAATGAATTCTCGATTGTACAGAATAAAAATAGTAACAAGACGAAATTACTGAGTTTTAGATATTTTTTGACAATGTGACTTTTTTGTATCTAGTTCATTTTATTTTTAGACAATTTGGGAAATGGTATAATTGATAATTCATCAAAACATGATCAAGTCAAGTTTTAGACATTTTGGGAAATGGTAGAATTGAAAATTTATCAAAACGCGATAGAGTCTAAATGAATTATAGTCATATGTGTCAAGTAGGCGTAAGTCATTTCGAACTTTGGACATTATGAGAATAATCTGTTTTGACATTCTGATATTCTAGGAACACGTTATTATGATATTTGGCTGTAACGAACCGGACTCTTCCCGTTGAACTATGAAATTTGACAAGTAATATTTTCTTGCACTACAATTACAGGGAAAATCTCCAAACTATGCTTGTAAAAAAAGTCACATTTGTACGGAACCCTCGATAGGCAAGTCCGACTCGCACTTGTCCGGTTGTTTTTTAATACGAAACATTATTCGAGGAAACTGTATTCACTTAAATATTTAAATGTTTACCTACGTATTCTACGTACCTACGTAATTCTTACGAAACTATATAGAAAAATGACAATAGTCCAAGGGAGCGTCTTATGTGTTTGAGTAGTGTAGTACTCGTATTATTTAAACTAAATAGTAATTATGGACAATATGAAGTTAATAATGTTTTTCTTCCTGGTTCATCAATCATCAGCCGTCATTCATCACTTAAATCGTAAGTTTTTTTAGTCAAGACACGAAACCTGCGCGGTGACCAGAATATTGACTGGACACTGTAAGTTGAACAAACACATGTTTCAAATTGGGAAGAAATAAGACGCGACATGCAGGTTCTGCAAGGAATCAGAGGAGAGTGCAATGCACATTCTCTGCTCCTGTGGACCACTAATGTCAAAAAGAAGTACCTACTTAGGGCGGCACGTATTGCAACCCTATGAGGTACAGAACATTACGGCCCAACGAATCTGGAATTTCCTGGATTCAACGGGCATCAGTAATGAACTTTAAAGGGCTGTCACAATATATCACTACCTGGTCGACGTGGCACTCAAAGGTCCAAAAAACCCCAATAATAATAATAAATAAGTTTTTTTAGCTTATCAAGAGGGAAGAATAGCTTTGTGATCCTAACCGAATGTACGTAAATTTTTGATATTTATGAGGTATTTTTCCGGATCAACTTAAATTATCAAAAGTTAAGCCTCTGTTTAAAAAAGGTGATCGCAGCAATATCAATAATTACAGGCCAATTACATTAGTTTCTGTTTTATCGAAGATAATGGAAAAGGCCATGTGCGTCAGATTAACGGATTTTTTTGACAAACAAAATATATTTCATCCTAATCAGTTTGGTTTCAGAAAGGGTCGCTCAACTGAATTGGCATGTTTCAACTTTATCAAGTATGTAACTGAAGCTATTAATAATAAAGTACCCATTATGTCAATATTTCTAGATCTAAGTAAGGCATTTGATAGTGTAAATCATTATATACTTTTAAGGAAATTGGAAACCTATGGCATAAGGGGTCCTGCGCTTGCATGGTTTAAAACTTATTTAGAAGGTAGAAAGCAACGAACGGAGATCTCAAAAATAGTCAAAATTGGAAACAAACTTGTAAGAAAAAACTTTATTTCCGATTTTCGTGAAAATCTGTGGGGAGTACCACAGGGGAGCAATTTAGGCCCGTTGCTGTTCATAATTTATATTAATGATCTCCCTCAAGCAACCACCCCAGAGTGCATCTTATTTGCAGATGATACGACTGTGATGGTAAAAGGCGATGAAATTTCTTCATATCAAGAAAACATAAATAAGGCTTTAGGTGAAATATGCCAATGGACTAGCCGCAATAATCTCAATATTAACTTAAGTAAAACTCATTTTATTCAATTTCAATCATACAATGCACAAACAAGACAATTAAATGTTATTTGTGATAATATAGAAATAGAGAATTGTTATGACATTAAATTTTTAGGTTTACATATAGACAAAAATTTAAACTGGAAAAATCATGTGGATTTCGTGTGCAAGAAGTTGGACAGTTTCGCATTTGCCATAAAAAAACTTAGAATGACTGTCTCTACTGAAGCTGCTATCACGGCATATCATGGTTATATATCATCATTATTGAACTATGGGCTCTTGCTCTGGGGGAATTCCGTAGACGTAATTAGGGCTTTTATTAGACAAAAAAATGCATTCGTGCTATAGCTAATATTTCAATCACCGAGAGCGCTAGGCCCATCTTTAAAAAACTAAATATTTTACCGCTAACATGTATGTATATAAAAAAAGCATGCCTGTTTGTCAAAAAACATCCTGAACTCTTTAGATGCAGGTCTGATGTTTTTGCAGGTAACCAAAGAGCTCAATATATGGGACTATTGTACCAACCTCCTTGTCGTACTGCGATCTATCGTAAAAATGCATATAATATGTGCATTGTATTGTACAACAACCTTCCTCAAGACATGAGGCAAATGGAATATAAAAAATTTGCATTAGTGATCACTAAATGGCTAAATGAAAATTGTTTTTATAGTATCCAAGAATTTATGAACTTTCAATTGTACAACTAATAACTAACATTACTATTTACATAATTATTGACTGATTTGAATTTATTTTATTTGCATTGTAATTTATTCGTGATTATTGTATTAATTTTAATTTAAGTATTATAGTTAAGAAAATGTTATCTCATTGATAACATTTTCATATTAGTTTGTATAATTTTTGCATGTCGTTCACCGACTGAATACTCTATTACCTAATGTACCTTAACACCCTGTACTGTATGTTGTTTTTTAAGTATTCTGGCAAATAAATTAATTCTGATTCTGATTCTGATTCTGATAAAATTTCCAATTCGGGAGAAAACGATTTCCACTAAGTCAAATCACGTTGAATTTGATGTACATCAGCATAATATATTCTAGGTTTATAGGTTTCACTTTAAAAAAACATAGTTTATAAAGGCTGTCCCAAAAATAACGCAAGATTTGAATTGAATGGAAATCTCATTTTTTTTGTTATAATATTATTTGTTTATATAATCATAAAATACACTAAATAGGGATGTGTGGTATAACACGTCGGGGAAATGGCCTCCACAGCTTTGCTGGCAATTATGGAAGGTAGAGGCAAGGAACAAAATCTCCATATATCAAAAAGTGTCTGACAAAAAACCATAAATAGGTGGCGCTACAGTACCTAGAATACTTGAGAAAAAAATCTAAGCGTAGACAGCGCACTTCACTCCGTCAATAACGCCTAGGTTCTTAGCTACTCTGGAGAGATTTGGAACTATTATTTATAGCTGACAGCTGGACACCGTGAGTTGTGACGTCATCAGAATGTTCAATATCGTTTCGACTTGGGTCACGTGACGTGTGTTAAAAGATATAAATTCAATATTTACAAAAATATGCTCATTAGAGATCCACTAAAGGTAGTTTAACATGTTCTTATAATCCATAAGAATTTATTGGGATACTATTCTGCCCTAAGATTTGTAGATGGAAACAACCCTATTTTCATTAATTATTTAGGTTTTATAATAACAAAACTATTATTTTCCATGACTCGTAGAAAAAATATTGTATACAATAGTGATATAATCAAGCTTTTCAATCTCGAACCTTACTTAGGCCACTCCGCAAGCTTCGTTGCCTAAACACGGTACTCGACTGAAAAGCTCTCTATTATATCACGATTGTATAAATCACTATAATACTGTGTAACTGTCATGGGGATCATCATTCGACGCGCTAGGTATAGTATAGTCTCTGTGGTTAAGAGGCTGTCAACACCCAATGTCCTTGAAATTGATGTTACTTAAACAGTTTTTTAAGAAAGACTATTTGTTTTAGTCAAGTAAGAAAAATATATGTTCATATTAATTATATTTCAAAGACCGTGGTTGTACTCGATACATGATTGAACGAAATCGGCTCGATAGAAAATAATTGCAAAGATTGGTCTTAAAATCACAATTAAACGGTTCTATGTCTTTATTGTTTTGACTTAGGTATGGGTCTGCAATTAAAATCACAATTTCAAAACATTTATATCTAAACCGGTGTTGAGCAAAATATTACACTAATAATCCACTTTTTTTTATTTAAATATTTTTCTTATTATTCCCTTGCCCAGGCCCAGTAACATGCGACAGTGCTATCTCATTTGCTCCGATACAAATAGACAGTGTGCGCGCTTTAGGTATTGACAGCCTCTTAATAATACATTACAATTCTTCATGTTTGTTCCAGTCTTGGAGTACAGTAGAATGCCAGAGCTGTATACAATGGATGACTACGACGTATGTCTTGCTGAACCGGGAGGGAAGTACTGCCTCTTAGTTGCAGAGTTGTATTCCAAGGACCAATCTGAACTCATGCAGATGATACAGGTGAATTTTTTACCCGTGGAACTCTCTAGGTGATTTATACTCTTGCACACTTTTAGTTCTGTTTTCTCAGCTGTTTCTTGTATATTTACTATCAATTTATTTATTAGTACACGGTAGGCTTAACTCCATAACAGCAAAATGGTATTAAGAGATACATACATAAATTACATACTTAGTTAGGTCATAAGTTCTGTCACAAAGGTTTTGACTGATAAAATGTCACACAAATCTTTTGAAATGATTTGAAAGCTTGTTTTATACTAATCAAAACGTAATATAATTCAGTTAACATTTTTAATCGCGTCTTTATTTATTACTTGTTTAATTTGGGATTGTCGTTAGACGCTAATACGCGGTTGGGTTGTAAAAAATTATACTTTACAAAAGGGAGTAGAAATCAGTGTCACATTAATTAAATTTACTTTACGTTATTTTATCACCAGCATTTAGTTCTCCAACAAGTATGTACTTCAGCTAATACCCTTCAAACTTAGAGTACGTTTCAGTGATACGCTGACACGCTAATTTTTGGCTGCCATCCAACGAGTAGGTGTGGTAAAACACGTACAGTTTTGGCAATCCAATACACATGAATAATATATTTTAAGAACGATAAAAGATCTTTTGTTTTATGTAAGATTCAACCATATATATATGAAAAATAAATTAATAAGGATCCAAATCACCTTGAACAGGTCGCGTATTTTTTACATGGTTTTTATAACCATTTTTCCGAATATAGCATAGAATTATGCAAAACTGAGACAGCAAATTACATTAAGTACATTGTAAGTAATTCAGCAATAAATAAGCTTTTAACTCATATATATGAATAATAAGGGACCTGTACCTGCAGCTTTTTTTCAGTCAAAACCTTTGTGACAGAACTTATGACCTGACTAAGTATATATGTTTAACTAAATAATTATAATTATTATTTAATTTAAACATTTAAGAGACACTTGCATTTATGCAATTGTCACTTACGAAAGTTTGCAGTAGGTAGAGTTTTAAGGCGCTATTCAACTTTTCCTCATTTGGCTCATGCCGAATATTATAGGTACATGTTTATATATGGTCGTGAATGTCCGGAATAAATTTAAAAAATAAAATTCTTTTTTTTTGAAGTACCATAAGTATACAAGGTGCCCGTGAGCATTGCGAGAGATTTTAACGGTGAATTCCTGATGGCAACAGAAGCAAAAAAAAATTATATCACTTTTTGTGAAATTCGACAAAAAAAAGTTTTTTTTTGTTTTTTTTCCCCTTTTTTTGAACACTCCAGCTTTTTGAGCTCTTCATTGGATGCGGTCCAGAGGAAGAAGCTGGTACTAGGGTGCACTTGCCCATAGATGAGAACAGTATGACATGTCTGGGCGAGGGCAGGCTGAATGTAAATGAAGTATAAAATAGCATTTCATGTAATGATCGTTATCTATGATCTGGCCACGACAAATACATTGATTTCTATCCACATGGATAAGGCAACGAAAAATACTTACTAGTATATGACGAGTCTATACCCGTCATATACTGAAGCGAAAAACGCCTCTGTCCATATTTCGAGGATATGGAAATTGTGTCATAATTTGTAGGGCATAGAAGCAAAAATACCTCTGTTCATAATATGGACACAGTCGTTTTTGCTTTTATATCCATCATATATGTTTTCTGGGGTTGCCTATAAAAAAATCTCTTTAATTATTATTTTTGGTTAGGATTTCTTCTGTAATACGATATAAATGTTACAGGATTACTCAGAGGACAAAATAAAGCATTATAACCACTCACTGGTACATCGGGCTGTGTGTGTGACAAAAACTTGCAAAGAATTCACGCAGAACAGAAGTATAGAAAATGAAGGGGACCTGAGATCGGCCCTTGAGGAATGTATCGACAGTTATATGTGGAGAGAATATGAATTGAATGCCAGGTAAAGAAATTGTTATCGTGTCATATAGGCATCGGCAGAAGGGTTGAGGTGAATACGAAGGCGCCATTTACTAGATCAAAGGCCAAAGGTATGGCGGCATCGGTCCGAGCGATGGCGCGACAACTTTTGGCCTATGCCCGGTAAGATGGCGCCACATTTTGATATTTAACGACTAACACATATCACTGAAAGAATAAGGATCAAAATATGTTAAAACATTTTCCTTAATATCCAGGAGGGCAAAATGGGGTCTAAATTTGTGTGAAGAAGCGGCAAAAGTTTATCCTCTTATTAAGATGTGGTGATCAACAAATACAAATAATGATTAATAAAAAAGTTATAAATATAAGAGCCTTGGTAGAGAGTACCATTTTGGACCATTTCGCGTTGTAACTCTAAGGCCACGGGGGGGGAATTTTTGCAGAAATCGCAGTGTCTAGTTGACGTGACTGGTGACCGAGGAGCTCGCGGCTTCCTCACACAACGTATCAGCATTGCGATACAACTAGGAAATGCCGCCAGCATCCTTGGTACAATACCTCAAGGGCCTATTTTAGATTTAAGCTAGCTATAGTAATCCTCTGTATCTCGTATGTTGTTATTGTAAATAAAGACCTTTTTAATAATGATCTACATACATATTTTATAGGTTAACCGACATTCATTACTGCAAGAATCATGGCGAGGAAAGACCATACGGTGCTGGAGATTATGCAGTTGCTTGCGTTTATTTGATCCTGATCATACTAAATACCATCGGGACTTCTTACGACGTCCTGAAAGGGTATACAGCAGGTGAAACCGAAGTTTTATAAAAAAAAATATTCTCTTCATCTTTAATAAAGGATTTCTCGTATTGCCGGGAACTATGACATTCGAGATTGAGGATTTAACAACTGGAGACGCCTTGTCTATAATTTTCTGTACATAACAGTCCGCGGATTTTTGCGGGGGAGGGGCACGTCAAATGTATGGCTATTTGTACGTAACGTACAAATAGCCATGTCTGATAAACGTCAGGCCATACAATACATATGACCATTGGCCGAGGTTGCCGACAGAGTTTTGACTTCGGTTGTTATCATGTCTTTATTGGTCTGTGTGTCTTTATGTTAAATACCAGTGACATTGCAGTTAAAGATATCCCTATATTACACCAATTGATTCAATCAAATCAATTATGGGCAATATAGATATATTGACTATGTTTTTTTTTATGTCGGAGGCAAACAAGCATACGGTTCGTCTGATGAGCAAACGCCTAGCCTATGGACGCCTGCAACTACAGATTTGTAACATGCACGTTGCCAACCTTTTAAACGTATACACTCCTTGTATCTTGGAATATACTGTTACAAAAATAAATAATTTACTCAATCCAGTAACACATTGATTTCATATATTTAAAAGGGACATAAAATGACAGCATACATACAAAATAAACTACATGTATTATAAAACTTAAAGTAAACTTATTGATAAAAAATGCTCCCCTGGTAGCTATCATGTGTTATGGTGCCCAGAAGACTGGCAGCGTTACCCCTTTGGATGGCCAGACTTAGTCTCTGGCCGAAGTAGCTGCCAGCCCTCTGGTCACTAGAGGCATCTACATGGTGCTCGGAAATTTCTATATGAATTCAATGGTTTTCAGGAAATCCGTACTTACTGGCATTTTCCGTCCGTAAAAACTGGAGAAAGCTGACAGCACCCAGTGGTAAGGGAACCGACCCGAGGCTCAACAGACTCCAAGTCTTCAATGGGATCAGGTAGGTACAAGATGAAATTTAGGCAAGGGTGGCAAAGTTAGGTAGATGGAGGCAAAGACAAAGAAGGCAGATACCACTATCAGATGGGAATAATAGGTGCGAATGACAGATATAGATTATTAATAACCAATAGCTATAGTACATTAAAGAGTTTCGGTTATTATATGGTCTTCTCTTATCTAATCATAATCAGCTACCTACTTTTTAGTTCAAGCATTATGACTTAAAATATCGGTAGTTTTTGTGTCTTTTTTTATAAAGAAAAAAATCACTAAACGAGATAAACGTTTCATTAAAATTCTTTATATATTAGTCTCTTCTTCTTCCTCGCGTTGTCCCGGCATTTTGCCACGGCTCATGGGAGCCTGGGGTCCGCTTGACAACTAATCCCAAGATTTGGCGTAGGCACTAGTTTTTACGAAAGCGAATGCCATCTGACCTTCCAACCCAGTAGGATAAACTAGGCCTTGTTGGGATTAGTCCGGTTTCCTCACGATGTTTTCCTTCACCGAAAAGCGACTGGTAAATATCAAATGATATTTCGTACGTAAGTTCCGAAAAACGCATTGGTACGAGCCAGGGTTTGAACCCGCGACCTCCGGATTGCAAGTCGTACGCTCTTACCGCTAGGCCACCAGCGCTTATAAAATTCTTTATATATTAGTATGTTTATTTATTTATAATCATTATTTATTATTGAGATGTTGCGTTCTTCTCTTCATCAGCAGTTCCACTTTGATAAAACAACGCAACCTTATACCCAATAGTGAGGTTGCATCGTTTCATCACAGAGCTCCTATAGCCTTCTTCTGTGTTCATCATCAGATCAGCTCGATGGTACCATAATATTACGACAATGCAACCCAACTTACATATCGAATGATGGGAAGTACCTAAGTCTAATTTAGCTTGCAAGATTTGACCCAAACATACATAAAAATTGCCTAAGGTAAGTTATACCCGTACAAGTTGCTCGTTTGTGCAATAACATATACTTATTTTTTTGAGAAGCTCCCACAATATCTCATACTTAGATCCCATCATCAGTTTTCTTAAACTAGTATGTATTTGTATACCATTTGTTGGCAGAACTTTGACAACGTTTTGCGTGTATTTGGGGCACGTTGCTGTGATGTGCTGTGCCTCGTACCTCAAGAATCCTTACTACATGGAAACGGTAACATCAATTCAATTTCAAATCCCCATGAAATAAAACAGTTTATATCATATCACGCTCATGGCGGGCGATTTTCAAATTTCGAGCGCTCGATTTCGTCACTTGGAAATCTGTGGAAAACAGCTAAATCATGGACGATTGTTGAAAACTTTGGCCAATGCTCATATTTATTGTATGTACTGACGTTTATCTGACATGACTTTACGTACAAATAGCCATACATTTGACGTGCCTCTCCCCCGCAAAAACCGGCAGACTGTTTTGTACAGAAAGTTACAGAAAGGCGTCTCCAGTTTTTTTTTTTACTAACGTCCAATGAGCGAAATAATATTTCTGAAATACGAGCGATAGAAGATGTACCACTCGTTTTCAATTTTATTGTATTCTAGATATATTATTAAAGGGTGAAACGCGAAATAGAGCGATAGAAATAAAAAAATCGCCCCCATGGTCATCGAAAATAGATTGAGAAAAGCATTAATGGCTATCATAATTGAATCCCATCGAAAACATTACATACCCCTCTGGGTTTGTTATATCCATGGGTGACGTTAATCGCTTACTATCAGGCAATTTATAGGCTTGTTTGCCTCCTATACAAGATGTAACAAAATAATGGGGATTCATTTAAGCATATTCGATATCGTGGTTTGATGAGGAAAAAGTAGAAGAAAACATTTTTTGACGTTAAAAATTTTCGCCCTTTGTATGGAGAATTGGCAGACTTCAACGACCTACCCCATAGATTTTTTATTTTGCATCAAATAAATATCCTTTTATTTTCCTAATCATAACACGATACCCTCTATTTTTGTTATAGTATATAAGGTATATACTAAAAACAAAACATACAGTCATGTAAAAAGTCTCGCAACGCAGATCTATTACAACATTTTTTGATATATAATGAACCAAGTCGGTATTTAAGTTAGTACTAGGTTGTACTGGGGCCTGTCCACAGAAGTCGATTTCTACCGAGTTGCAAATTTTAAAACCGTGTTTACCGTGTCAATATTAAATACTTATCTTTATTTTTATATATTTAAAATGGGGCTATTCGGTAAAATTTTTGGAACAAAATATAAATAACTCCATAATTATAAAATAATAAATAAAAATAAAAATGTTCATTGAGTTAGCACAAACAAACGTGATTTTGACTGGGCTGGTGCCTCTTTTTAAGCGTACATAACACTTGTGTCAAGAGACACCGCTCTCCCGTAGGTGGTAACAGAATTAGGTACAATAGCTATATAATTATAGTATATCATTATTCATTCATAACCGTTTTATATTTTTAATAAATAAAATTCTTCCTTCTCCGTAATTGTATGTAGGGTTTACACAAGTTTGAATTATTAACACAACTATAATTGAACTACTGCCAACTGCACTACGGAGGCTTACCAGAAGTGTGCGAATCTTTCATTCCTTTCCTCAATGCTTAAACGCCTTTGGGTGGCGTATAGCAAATAGCAATATTTACCCGTTGTTGTTCTATTTTAACAGGCTCTGCCGACGTAGCCACCAAGGTGACAATCGATATTGCTACGACAACGAAACGCTCTGTATGTCTCTATCACTCTTCCATATTAGTGCGACAGTGACAGTTGCGTTTCGAATAGTTTCGATCGCTAGTATGGAGCGTAAGCGATTTGCATGTTGGCTACGCGACCTGGAGTCTCAAATAATATTGAGAATTCTAAACCAATTTTTATCATGCAGAAACGTCTGCGAGCGATAGTTTTTTTTTATATTATAGTCTACATTTATTTATTAAAGGAAAAATTGATAATCCGTAGCCCAGTTGGCAGAGACCCTTATTCCAATGGTCGCAAGTTCGAGTCATGTCGGAGATGGTAAATTTAATAATTTTTCCTTAGATATAAAAATTTGTGATATCGCTCGCAGACGATTCCCATGAATGTGCACTATTAGGTATATACATTTTAAAAAGTCTGCGACGAACGAAACCTTAATATGTATGAGTAAAACGAGGTTCAATTGCACTGATTTTCCAACAATACCACACTCTAGATTTTTTAAGCACGTGTGTGAAATCCTCGGCGTCATTGAGACTATTACTAACATTAAATTAGATTATATATTGTTAGATGAAGATCTACGTTTCTATCACTAACAATAATTCTTCTTTTACAAATAGCCCCGTGGTTCTCAATTAGCCTCATTTTATGATACGTACATATAATGATTTGGTCATCGTATCAACCAGATTTGACTGAAAACTGTTTTGACGGTTATCATGTAATGACCAACATTTCTTCAAAACTATTAATATTCGCTAAACTTCACATGAGGGTCGGTAACTTTTTAGATCTATTATTGATCATTGGCCTTCGTTTTATCCTTGTATAATTTGTTCCAGTCTTATGAGGAATTTTCAAAATATATCCTGTTCAACGGAACACTGGTGGTGTACACGTTCTTCGTGATGGCAGGCTTCATGCTGGCGTTCAACATGGAGCTGAAAGCTGAGAAGCACCGTTTGAGCTTATGGGATTGGCCTAAAGGCATGCTGTTGCGGTGGCTGAGGTGAGGTGTGAGGTGTCCTTTCAAGACCTCTCTATATGTCAACTACGGACTGATTGAAGAGTTTAATACATGAAGCTGATAACGTTTTACTATAAAATCAACAAAAACTTTGGGGGGTTCAGGGCTAGAGAATAAAATTATGCCACTCCCCTTGGTTTTAAACCAAATAAAAAAAAATGCCTACCTGATGAACTAGCCGAAACATTTATTATTATTATCATATTATTGTTGTATAATCGCATCTTTTAAGAGAGTTTGTTCTACTATAGGTACTTCTTCTCTTTATTACTTTTCTTCTTTATCCGTCTGCTAAAATGTCTTTAAAGAAGATGTAGTATTTTATTTCATCTGCGTTCAATTTAGGTAGCCTTTTCCTCAATACAATTTTTCCACTTTCTCGTTTGTCTTTGGATTTTCCGTTCAGTCGCATTAGGCAACCTTTATTAGTTTCCCCATTTTTTCATCTTTCCCCACATTGACTCGGTTCCTTCTTTTTAAAATGATTTTCTTCGCTTTAGACTGACGCCCACGTTGGCCCTGGTCATGTTCACTGTGATGACAATAAATCGACACCTGGGAGACGGACCACAATGGGACCTGATCGTGACTAGCGAGGCGGACGCCTGCAGCCAGTATTGGTGGGCACACTTGCTCTACGTCAACAACTACATCTACGGCGACTCGCATTGCTTCCCGCAGAGCTGGTGAGTGGCCCCGTGATGATGTATAATCATGCGAGTTCTCAAATTCACTACCGACTCAAGTCCACTATTTAGCTATTTTGCAGTTATTCGGTAATGCACTCGATATCCAAACTGACCGATGGTAAACTACCTACAAACATAAAATTTAGTTGTTCTTTGCTGAAGGAAAATACCGCGAAAAGAACCAATTTATTCCAAATAAATGTGTTCATGTTTAGGAAAAGTTAGGATTAGGCTGCCAAAGCCAACTTTGGATAGTTTGGTTCCTTTACGATACCTATTTTTTTAAGAAAAGGAAGATGAAGATCGATCGTATAGTCAGTCAGTCTTCAACAGACTTTTTTCAGGTACCTGGCAGCAGACACGCAGCTATACGGTCTGGGTCTACTCATGTGCATCCTGTTCCGGAAGCCTCGATCGCAGGTGCCAGCACTTGCTGTAATGCTAGTCGTCGCCCTGGCCATCCCCGCTGCGCTCGTCTACTTCCAGGACTTGGGAGCCGTAGTCTATCAGTCTCCAGAGTAAGATTTTTATTCAATTTTTCATTTTACTAAAAATCGTGTGTGTTACAACTACAGCAATTATTGTTAAATTGCGTTGCTGTCGTTGCGTTCTGCCGCCAGAGGCAGCATGAGCACAAACCATAAATCATAAAGTAACTTACATATACTATGCATTAAACAGTTTCTGACCAGTTTTCACCTTGGAGGATTTAACAACTTGAGACGCTTCGTCTGCAATTTTCTATACATAACAATCTGCCGATTTTTGCGGGGAAGAGACACGTCAAATGTATGGCTATTTGTATGTAACGTACATATAGCCATGTCAGATGAACGTCAGTCCATACAATACATATGACCATTGGCCGAGGTTTTCGGGGTAAGTTCATAAAGGCGACTCCAGTTGTGAAATCCTGCAAGGTTTTCAAAGATTAATTGTTACGAATAAATATATGACATTCAAGCATCAAGTCGGTTTGTTTTCAGTTTGTGCTAGTGGCGCTCCAGTTGAAACCGTAGTAATATACTTAAGATTTAATTTTAAGTTATTACAGTCAAGTTCATAAATATGTGTACATTTCTTCACGTTAATCCTTTGTGATAAGATGAAAAAATGTATACATATTTATAAACTCAACTGTACTATAATAATATAATTTTTTAGTTTAAGAAAAACTAAAACTAACACTTTATGGACCAAGGTCTGAAATAAATGTTTTTTTTTAATTATATTTATTATGACATTTCCTATTACTTAGTCACCAATTTTATTAGGGTTTAGCGTCAACTCTTCAGCAATAACACTGCTACTAAATAGTAATACAATCGGCACCCTAAGGTCACTTTTATTTTGAATACA
Organism: Cydia pomonella; assembly: GCF_033807575.1. Lineage (NCBI taxonomy): Eukaryota > Metazoa > Arthropoda > Insecta > Lepidoptera > Tortricidae > Cydia > Cydia pomonella. Next base: position 4,176,382 of record NC_084720.1, read on the forward strand.
TAGTATTTATCTATTAAAATAAAAGTGACCTTAGGGTGGCATACACCATTTGCAAAAATATAATGAGCAAGTTCTAAAAAGTCGTCACAACCATATCTTGGAACTTTAAACAGATTATCTTTATACCCTCGGCGATCGATCGTAAGAAAGATGAAGTGAAGTTTCATTTTGTATTTACTGTGCATAGGGTTTGCACGACGGATCCGAAATGTATCGGAAGATCCGCGGAACCGGATCCAGATCCGGATAATTCCAAACATTTCGGATCCAGATTGCAAACCTGTGCATAAAAATATAGAAATATAAAATAAAATAAAACTCATTTATTTCAGACCTTGATGGTTCATACAATGTTAGTAGGTATAATCGTAAAGAATCGTAAGATCAGGCAGATCGAGATATTCCTAGGCATAATGTGAAACGTGAAAATCTTTATCTCGTTCCTTGAAGTCGACGGAGCCCCGCTAAGCGGGGCTCCTATTTCTAGAGTTTGCATCTGAAGCAACCTAACGAAGTTATCCTACATATCTATTGGTTTAATGTGACTACCGTCAAAACATTACACACAGGAACATTACGATCTGTCTTGTCTTAAGATCGCTCGCCGAGGGTATAAAGATAATCTCTGTTCAACGTTCCAAGATATGTTTGTGACGAATTTTTACAACTTGCTCATTATATTTTTGTTGCGCGGAAGATGACAAAGATAGACTAAGTTTTCGTTTGTGTTTTGCTAAATCCATTCTCACGAATGTTTTATTTTGACGAACGGTCTGGGCAGTGACTAAGTGACCCTGCCTATGAAGCCGATGGTCCCGGGTTCAAATCCTGGTAAGGGCATTTATTTGTGTGATGAACACATATATTTGTTCCTGAGTCATGGGTGTTTTCTATGTATTTAATTATTTATAAATATCTATATATTATATATATCGTTGTCTAAGTACTCACAACACAAGCCTTAATGCGCTTATTGTGGGACTTAGTCAATTAGTGTAATAATATCCTATATTATTTAATTTATTTATTTAAATGGTGTAATTGCAGAAGTTTGCGTACTTTTTACCACTCTGATGACCCATACCGTCTCATCTACATACGTGGACATACCAACATCGCGACGTACGTGCTGGGCGTTGCTGGAGGGCTGCTAACTTACTATTGGTTCAAGAATGAAAAAAGAGTTTCTCAACGTCTGCAGGTCAGTCTTTGTGTTTTGTTTTCATCCCTCGCGGACTCGAGTCGTTTTTAGAGTTCCGTACCCAAAGGGTAAAACGGGACCCTATTACTAAGACTCCGCTCTCCGTCCGTCCGTCCGTCCGTCTGTCACCGGCTGTATCTCATGAACCGTGAGTTGCCGCTATAACAACAAATACTAAAAAGTACGAACCCCTCGGTGGACGAGTCCGGCTCGCACTTGTCCGGTTTTTTAGGATACCTCCCAAACAAAATATTTTTTACTTTATTAAATTGTTCGCTTTAACCCAATGGTGTAGCTATCGTTATTGGAGATAGTTGGATATGTTTTCCAAAACGAAGGGATGGCCAACCACCATTTTTGATAACATAAATAATTTCAGAAATAATCGCACCGAAAGAAAAATAATGCCCCCCTCTAACTTTTGAACCATGGATCCAAAAAATATGAAAAATTCGTAATACAAAAGCTTAATAAATACTTTCAATGAACACTATAGCGAACATGATCGGTACAGCCGTTTTTGAGTTATTGCAAAATGTCTTCTCTTCTTAGTTTAAAGACGTACAAAGCACTGCGAATGGTAAGTTGGTAACTACGAAAACGCAACGACGTCGGACGATTTTTTGCAGATACCAATACCGTAATAGTCTCTCGAGAAAATTTGTCCATATACTAGCAAACATCCAGACAAACTTATTATACTACTTAGGCATCGCCTGCTAATTTACCATTGACCTCATCGTCACCTACAGAATTTAAAAAAAGACTGTAATCAACCAAGCTTTTTCTTACAATTTTTAGAAGTACGCATGGATAGTGTGGCTGTCATTACCGCTCTGCGTCGGCACGGTGTTGTCAGGAGGCCTCTTCTACATGGACTACTTCGAGCCCTCGACCCTTGTAAAGGTGCTCTACGCCGCCGTCCACAAACCCTTCTTCCAGCTCTGCTCGCTCATTATTATCATTGGCTGCATCTTTAAGGTTGAGAGTAAGTAAAGTTCCTAATCAGTAAAACATATGTTTCGAAATAGGTTCAATCCTGTCTTTCCAGTTTCTTATTTAGTCAGCTTCTGGGTAGATCATGTTTTTATTAAGTTGGATTCGGAATGAGTCAGTTTCTAAACATGTCGCATATTATATTCAGCAAATTTTTATTTAGTCTTTTTCTGGGGAGGTATGATTCTGAGTAGGTTAGGGAGTTTTTTCGTGGTAAGTTAGATTGGAACAAGGACAAATTCAAATGAGAAACGTTTCTTTAGAAACCAAATTCTAACCAAGTAAGTATGTTTCTTTATCATGACTGAATCTAATTAGAAGGAATTCATAATAAGTATGTGTCTTAATTCATTTTTTTCTACATTAGATGACTTCTGTGAAAGTCAAGTACAGCTGGCTAGAAAGTATGATAATACTTGTCATATAACAATTAATTGACGAGGTAAAGCCGTAAAGTATCGGTTTGTACAGTCACGTCTGAAAACATCGATACGATCGAAGTGCCAAAAATATGTAAGTATACACGACCTTATGGCCTATATATTAGGGTAGTGTGTACATATTTTTGGGACTTTGTCCGTATCGATATTTTTAGACGTGACTGTACGATATTATGAAAAAAGCATCGTAAGTACATATTATATAGATATATGTTCCATGACTTGTTCCACTTGTTCCAGACGTGTACCGTGGCATCCTGGAATGGCGCGGCTTCTCGTGGACGGCTCGCGTATCGTACTCAGGCTTTCTTCTACATACGATATTCCAACGCGACCTGGTGGGCTTACAGAGGCTGCCAACTAACATGTCTCTCTTCCATATAGTACGTATTTACTTCACAGCAAGGCTCGGAACCGGTATTTAAAATACCGGTAAATACCGGTTTATTTCGGTTTTCATCCGAACTTTTATAAGAACGCGAACGTTTTAAGAGCTTTATTGTAACCTAAAAAGCCGGTTTATTCGACGAGCGACGAAAAGGCCAGTTGGCCTGGTATTGTGCCCCGTAAACATAGACACCGACATAGGAAGAAACCGGTTTTTATTGTTCTAAACCGGTAAATTCGACTAGACTGTTCTCATAAAAACCGGTTTAAAAATAACGGTTTTTCGAGCGAAACCGAAATTAAAACGTCTTGCGTCAAGTACATGATAACGGTTTGGAAATGTAACCGGTTTCCGAGCCTTGCTTCACAGGTATTATTTATTATTCGGTCCATGGCTCGTACCTAGGACTAAAAAGTAGGAAAAGGCATGCGGATTCCTTCTGCACATCCTATTCCAACATGACTTGGTTGGCTTGTAAATGCTGTAGCTACTTCATATTTGGTCCATAACTCCATGACTTGTTAAACTTGTAGGAAGACTAACTGTAAAGCGCGTATCCGGGTTTCTTCAGCATACGTTTCTTCTTCGTTCTTCGTATTCGCGGGCTGGGTTTCCGCAACTCGACGTCGCAATTCGCGCCTATTTTGCGTGATGGTGGGTTGACGGCACTACTCCTGCCAACCCAACTCTACCAGGAAGCCTAGCAGACCCTTGATGTTGCCGACGACTTCTGGGAGAGACCCCGGGGAACCGAGGTATTGTGCCCGGTATTCTGCGACCCCTGGGCATTCAAGAATGACGTGGGCGGCTGTCTCCTCCTCCTCCATGCACGCTCTGCAGAGGGGGCTATCTGTAACACGTAGGGTTAGTAGGTGTTTGTTTAGTGGGGCGTGGCCGGTTATGGCCCCAGTCAAAAGCCGGAGCTGTGGCCTCTTCAGCTGTCTCAGCCTCCTCGACAAAGCATACGTTTATTTATTTAATAAAATAATAATAATATTCGAAACAGGCTGTATCCCAATTGTGAAACGATTGAAACGAGTATGGCAAGGTGTTGCAAACTATTGCTAAGGCTTTACCGTCTTTCACAATCAATGGAGCTATACGTTTAATTGACTACACATTTTGATGTAAACAGAAATGTCGTACATACATGGACACTAAGGCTGTATTTCCACCTGAGATGTACGGGAATGAGAAACGAGAGAAGTGTTTGTTAAGAATCATATAAGATCCAAAAGGTCACCGTAGCAGTGGGGTGACACTTGACCTTTCGGGCGCTCTTGGCTCAGCATTGCTCCGAGCAATTATTAGGGTAGGCAAAACTTGACGTTCCTTTGCGTGCACAACCACAGATAAAATAATAACTTAAATTTTGAGAACCCTAAATAGCCGAAAGGGGTAGTGCCATACATTATAAAGGGACAAACTGATTCGTCCCTGAATCG